>NW_015505588.1:1411432-1432737 GCF_001515645.1 Sinocyclocheilus grahami | reverse complement strand
AGGGAAAATTGAAGTCTTAAGCCAAAAAGAAGCATCTTTATGCATCTGTTAATGTATTTTTCTGCAACAGAACCATGCTCATTTAAAAGACAGTGTGAGTTATAGTATTTACCGCGTGCACTCAATGCACAAACACAATCAAGCCCTTCAGATGGGGAGAGAGGGGTTTGTTTGCGTAGATCCTTGCATACAGTAAACGTGATTATTCTTACAGGGTTGCCCCCTGCTAATGCAATATCCAGCCCTGCTTTTGACTGTTGTTTCGCTCTGCGTGTATGTCACAGTAACAGCACCTCAGCAAACTTGCACATCTGAACACCAACACACAAGGATTTATTGTCACACTTAGGGTGATTTGTATAGCATAACATTGCCACTCCTCTGGGTTTTTGTTCACAGCACAAAATACCCTGTTACACTAAACAATATGTCTTGATGTCAGTTTTAACAGTAGATGCTGCATGATGTGGAACATTATGTGCTATCTGAATTAGATTAAGTGTAGACTTAAATACATGCCATTTAGGTGGTGATTATTCATATTATTGGAACACAGATGGCTGTGTGTGTATGTGTTGGTATTGAATATGTGTGAGTGTGTATAAATATATGCACTGGGAGACAGAGTATGAGTGTTTGAGTGTGTCGGTATGTTCAAAGGCAAGACTGTAATTATGCATAAATTTGTCTCTCTGAGTAGGTGTGCGCTAAAAGTCAACAAAACTCAAACAAACCGCTTGTGTGTCTGTACACACATATACACTGAAAAGCAAAGCAAGTGTTTGTGGTTGCCAGAAATCAGTGTTTTAAAATATGGTGACAATGTGGTATACGTTTGAAGTATTACAGGATTAGATTTTGTGTGTTTTACAGCCCGTAACTGTATGATATAACCGTAATAAACCAACCAACAAACTTTACTTACTAAAGTCTTGTGTGAACTTAAAAATATATTGTTATTTTGTTTAAATCATATATTACTTTGTATGTTTTACATAAAAAAGTTTTCATAGTATTTACAGTGAAATTACAGGGAAAGTCCTGTTAAATTTACAGTAACAAATAGGCATTTGTGGTTGCCAGATATCACTGTAAAATATGGTGACAATAGTATGTTTTAAAACTATTAGAGGATTAGATTTTGGTGTCTTGTGTATTTTACAATCTATAACTATTTGAACTATATACATTTTTACTATATATTGATGAGCACCATTAATTTTTAGGAGTTTCACCAATCGATCGGTCAGGGATCGGAATCGGACGATTTCCCTCATGATCGGCCCGGATCGGTGATCGGCCGATCAGTCTCACTTCTTTCCGATTCTGAGCCGATCCGTTTTGTTACCAGTGGCACAGGCAATAACGTCAGCCGCGCATTCTCGCTCTCTTCTCTCCGACAACCCCTTCTCTCTCACACATGTCTCATTCGCTCCGGTTAAAAAGCGCTTGTATTGCGCATTATTTTAGTCATTCCCGCAGGTTTCGCGCTTATACCAAACCGCACCACCACTGATCTATATTAGTGGAGCGCACAAGCCGCGCTCAGTCTCAAACAGCTTGTGGGCCACAAATACCAAAATGAGTGGCTAACTGCGCTAAAACGGTCAATACATACAAAATTATGTCAACATTTTAATTAAGACTACAGAAATTAAAGTAATCAAATGTAAAATAACACACAATTACATTAGATTATTTTAATTTCTTACCTGAAAAAAACTTACTTAACCTGAAAAACTTTCATAGTTTCATAGCTCTCTTTATTCTATTGCATTTATTTGTGCTGTTGTTTGCAATTTTTGTATTTGTTCTTATTTTATTACTGACTTTTACTTGTTTTTTTATGAAAATAAAACTTTGCGTTGAAGAAAAGTAGATTTTTGTTTTTATATGCTGTCAATTATAGTTCTTAGAAAGAAAATCGGAATTGGCAAAAATAGGTATCAGCAGATCACACTAACAAAAAATTGGAAATCAGAATCGGCCAAGAAAATTGCAATCGGTGCATCTCTATTATTTTTCTTAAATAATATGTGACCCTGGACCACAAAACCAGTCATAAGTAACAAGGGTATATTTGTAGCAATAGCCAACAATACATTGTATGGGTCAAAATTATAAATTTTTCTTTTATGCCAAAAATCATTAGGATATTAAGTAAATATCATGTTTCATGGAGATATTTTTATAAATTTCCCACCATAAATATATCAAAACTTAACTTTTGCATTGTTAAGAACTTCATTTGGACAACTTTAAAGGTGATTTTCTCAATATTTAGATTTTTTTTTAATCCTCAGATTCCAGATTTTCAAATAGTTGTATCTCAGCCAAATATTGTCCTATACTAACAATACATCAATGGAAAGCTTATTTATTCAGACATTGACCCTTATGACTGGTTTTGTGGTCCAGGGTCACATATACTAGTTTGTCTTGTATAGAAAACGTCTCAGGTTACGTCTCGATTTCACATGTGATTCAGAGCGTGGGTCACTGAAGGCGTTTCCCTAGCGTTCTCGACGCAGCTCGAGTTCCTGAAGAGGAAACATAGTTTTCACAGTATTCACAGTGAAATTACATGTTTCTATTTTCCATTTGAGTCAGATAACTGTTTTTAATCATTTGTTAATGATTAAATGTAAGATGATACATTTTACAAACAATAAATAAATAAAATATTTTATAATAGTGTTGTCTCATTAAATATGTTGTAGAATTTCACGGTAAATTATATATTTATAATTATATAGTATTATATAATCATATAGAATTATACAGTAATTCAAACTTTTTACATCTTTTTTGTTTGTTTAGTATAACAGTAAAACTACATGTATTGTTCTATCAAATCTATTCACCATATGTTAGGGAACCAATTAACAGGATTGTAATGTTAGATTTTAGCATTGCATTTCTGTGTATTCAGCACTATTTGGCATTTGTGCAGGAACTACATAAGAGGCCATTTGTGTTATATTGGCCTTTTGCTCTTGACCTGCTGTTGACCCTCACACCTGTAAAATCGATAAGAAACAAGCCGGCACATTTGGGTCCTCACTTGTCCTCCCCTTCACCCTCCTCTGCAAGGGTAAATCTGCATGGATCACAGCTGTCAATCACACCCCAGGCTCTCACACTACCCCCAGACTGCCGCTGCTGTTTTCAGGGGGCAATAATTCATGATCACGTCATCGTTGGCCTTGGCTGACTTCAGTTGCATTAAATTCATTCTTACATTGGTGCAACTGCATCAGTGTGTTACGAAAGCATAGAGCACGTTGGTGAACAGCAATGGTGAGATTATGGCCTCAACAGTATTTTAGTGTTCTATTAACTAACATTACATGCTTTACAGAACAAAACAATTGAGTTAAATCAGCCAAAACAGCACACTAGTAATCAAGCACCAAAACACCAGCCGTTCAGATGGGGATGTTGCTGTTCAAAGCCATAACAACCTCCTCCCATGCACAGGAGTCAAATGAAGATCTGGGTGGAATCAGAAGTGCTATCGTCACAGTTAGGGCTTGAAATCTCTCATCCCCTTTTCAGTAATAAGCATGGGATTTTGCATTCATTTTTGAGAAGATTTCGTTCATGCTACATTTGCAAAGCTTTACCATGAGGTTAAATGTGTTTGCATGTATTCATTTATGCAAATGCGCGTATGCATGCATGCAATTATATATCTCTCTCATCCATGCTCTCTTTCATTATGTGCCACCATCATTAGCCTTGTGTGCTTTGAGACGCCTGTCCCTCGGGTGGTGCACAATAGTGTTTACTTCACCACTTTCCTGCAGTATACAGTGTTCGGTGGGTCTGGCTTGATTGAACCCTGTGGACCTATTAGGGCCTGTAATCAGGAGCGGAGCCAGGCCCGGCCCCGCGGGCTTCATTACACATTAAAGGTACAAACTACAGCTTTAACTAACTAACAAAACCTGCTGCAGCTGCAATCAGTCAGACTACAGAACATGTTAGCTACATGCAGTCACAGACAGGCTTTCTGTGTCCTTGGAGGTGGAAACAAGGTCATCCGTGTCGGGGAAATGCGAGAATCTGGATTAGCCGCTGGCGGTCATTGTGATATGGGCAGGGCGTGAGAAATTTCTAGCTCATGGAGGGCGACAGTTGTAAAGGTGGAGCATAGGATGCTAACTACTGTGTAGGAGCTACTGATATGTCCCCCGAATTGGTAAGGTACAATTGCATTCACTTTAGATGTGTTTTAGTCTCTGTTTCAATTGGTTTTATTGTGCTTTTTAAAAGATCAAAGAGATGGAATAAAGTTTTCTGTTTGTTTTAATGAAATTCGCTTTTTTCCTTTCTCTTTAAGTTCTAATTTTAAGCCCAGTTTCACATAGTCTATTGCACTAAATCTTTAAGAACTAATTAAAAGTTTCTTTCTCTCATAGCGGTGCTGGGGAAAGAGATTTCCAAGTTGTTAGCAGACGTTCCGAAGCACTTTTCTGTTGACTGATTTTTCTCTTCTGCCGCGTGTAATGTAATGTGACGTGGAAGGATAAGAACGGGGGTTTGTTGAAGGTGCTTCTCAAAGCAAGTATGCGGAGTCAAATCTGACCCTGAGGACTAAGTGGCAGTTGTCTGTTCGCTTTAGCATTGTGGACAGCGTGTATGAGCATGTCACAATGTCACAGAGCTCTCACCTCCTGACAGGCAAGAATGCACACATAGGAAGAGTGAGATATTGACGAGGCGCTGATATTTTTAGCCCACTATCATTAGAGCTCAGCAGAGATATCAGTCATCAATAGGATAGCGTCGTTACAGTCGAATCGTGAGATCTTAATTCACACATACATGTCCTTGAAAGGAATTAATCCTTTGTGAATGACGTTTCGGGATGTTCAGTTTGGTTTTTGATTTATGTAGTGAGTTCAAAGGTCATACATTTTTATTTCTCAATTATTTGAACTAATATACCATTATATTTATGGGGGCAAAAACATACCACTGCATATATAGTATGTACATGAAAACTGCAAAACTGTAACCAAAATTTTGGTTACATTTTAATTAAATTGATTCATTAAATTAATAAAGTTTTATGCTTTCATTTTAGTGCTGTCAAACGATTAATCGTGATTACTGTGTACTGTGTATATTTATTATGTATATATAAATACACACACATACACTATATATTTTGAAAATATTTACATTTATTTGCATATGTACATTTATAATCATATAAATGATAGATAGATAGATAGATAGATTTCATATATAAACATAATATTTTTCTTAAATATATACATGCGTGTGTGTTTGTGTGTGTGTGTGTGTGTGTGTGTGTGTATTTATATACAGTATATATACATAAAAATACACAACACACATATATTATGTAAACAAAAACTTTTATTTTGGATGTTTAATTCACAATTAATCGTTTGACAGCACTAATTCATTTGATTGCACTGTTTTTAATTAATTAAAATAAATAAATAAACAAACAAACAAACTAGTTCCCAGAATTTCTTGGAAAATAAAAAACACCTTTCATAAGGCCCTATTATTGCCATTATTGTTAAACTTTACTTTAAACATTTATTTAAAATTATTTTTGTTTATTTTAACTATCCATCTATCTGTCTGTTTATCTATCTATCTATCTATCTATCTATCTAATGGACTAGCTAAGAACAGCAAACAAGCATAGGCTGGTTTAAGACCTCATTTTTAGCAGGTTTGTGAAAAGGTTTGTTTACAGTTTCACCTGCAAATCGATCTTTACTCTTGCTCGTTGAGTTCCTGTTGTGGTGGCAATATAGCTATTGCATCAAGTAGCTTTGGATCCAGTTTGAAGAAGCATACATTTGCATTAGCAAAAACCGTGATAAACGAACACCCTGCAGGGCTCCATGTCTATCCCATTCCTTTATTTCACAATCGCTCCAGGTGGAGTTTAGAAAACCCAAGCGTTATTGGCTCGTCTATTACGTTGTAGGGGCTAATAATGCTACAAAGCTACACTGCGAGACCACCACAAAGTGCTGAGGCGCGGAGAAAAGTGGAACATGATTCATCTTGTTTGGAAGGCAAGGCCTTATTAGGACCAGTGAGAGTGTGGATGGGGGCTTTTGGGTGGGGAAGGCTTCACTAGGCTTTCCCATCCAGCCTCCCTGTAATTGCTTTTGGCTACACCTTTAGAATTTGATGAGTTGAGTTGAGACGAGACTTTGTTGGAGTGACTGCACATGGTGTCCAGGCTGCTTTAGAAACAAAATCTGTCCATCTGTTTTTCTTTTGCTTGGTTGTAAACTACATCTGAAGGGATGAAGTGTGGATTTTCTCATAACATGAGCTACAACATCACAAATGTCCCATTTTTACGCATGATACTACTATATGGCAAGTTCCAATATTTTTTTTGTATGACAAGAACAGTATGATGTAAATATATTTAAGTGCATCTTTTATGTATGCCTCTTTAAGTTACAATAAGGATGTATTTTCATGCGTCTTTTGGTGCACAAAATCTTTTGATGCGTAAAACTGGGCTGCATATATTTTGAAAAAAGTACTGGAAGCTGTATTTTAGGCTGGTGAAGAAAGGGCACATTATCTTTTCTTTTTCTCCCTTTTTTTGGCTGTGCATTTGCAAATATGGGCCGTTTCTCTCTCAATTATCAGCTTTTCCACTGTATTTGTGTGGCTTCCAAGTGCTCTGGTTTAATGTGACACTCTAATCGACTCATTCAACCAAATAAAATTAGAAGAATAAGAAGATTTGGACCTAGGACACCCCCCTAATGAATTTGAAGGCTTTGAAAGGTCCAAAAGGCTTAACAAGAGAGTGACATTGAGAGTGGAAATGGTGGCTACACAGACAATGTTAAAGGGATCCTGGAGTCATTACATGGCTATTAGAGTGCATTACGGCTTTGGGTGTAATAGAAACTCCTGCTGTTTGTCTCTGGTGGTTGGAATAATTTCTGGAACCTTCCCCGTCCCAAAATGTACCTCAATTTCTCCCTGTTAACAATAGGGGACAGCACTTCAGCCATGCTTCTCATTCTTGACAAGCTATTACCATAAGTTTCCGCACACACTCCATCTTTGTGAAATGGAAGGCTTCAAAGTAATGCTCTCCACAGAACCGTGGAATCCCCTTACACACATGCTTTGTTAAGACGGAGAATGTGCTGAATACTTCACAAGCCTCACAATATAATCATGTGATTCCACATCTTTTTCTCTTTTCCTTTCACACTCTCTTGTTCGCTCTTTCCCCAGTCCATTTCCATAATATTTTTGGCAACAAGAATTGCTTTGGTCTTTTTTATTGTAGAATGAGGTTGATAGTCCAGGATAATCTCAATATTTCATAGCTATTTGTATACAGTAAGTGTGCACATACTGTATGCTTTTGTACATTTAGATAGACATTGAAAACACAAACTTACATAATATACAAAAATTTGAATTTTTGGAACATTTGCAAATGTAGTGGTACAGGTGACTGACGTTACGTCTACAATAATCCAGATACATTTGAAAACATCTTTTTCTCTACATTTTGTCCTTTCATCCACACTGAGACGGCTTTTTGTCAAGCAAAAAAAAAATTACAGAATATTTACTTGCAACTGCTCTCCTGCGGCAAAAGACACTTGTGTTTTAAACCATACATGAAATGTTGATTTTGAGTGTGACCTGGACATGCCAGTGAGTGGTGGGATATTTTGTGGTTAAAATTATAGTGTTAGAAGAATAGCATGAGAACTTCATTATGTCTGTATAACGAATTAGTCCACTGAAGGCGAGCGTAGTGAAGAACCGAAGTGCAGTTTATTTACAAGTGATTCAAACATCCAAACAATAATCCGAGACTTGACAGGAACAGACTTGTCTAGGCATGAACAGACTAGACTCACCGACAGCGGGTTACAACATCAATACACGACAAGAGACAATGGCAACATGATGGCTACTTATAGCAAACAAGAGGGTCAAATGACAAGAACAAACCGATGGGAAAGAAGACACATTACTAGGACAACCAATCAGAACATGACACATGAACCAAAGAACAAATCAGAACATAACACATAGGCAGATCGGGCAGCCATGGCGGAGCAGGTAGATCGGCCAGCCATGGCGGAGCAGGCAGAGCAGGGAGCCATGGTGGAGCAGGCAGAGCAGGGCGGCCGGGTGATGACGGCAGAGCAGGAAGCCATGGCGGTGCAGAGACATGGACAAACCACTTGCCTGAGACAGAGCAAAGCAGAGAGTTCTCGAATGGCCTCCTTGGCCGTGAAAGGACAGACAGTGAGTTCATGAACGGCCTCGATGGCCGTAACAGGACAGGCAATGAATTCATGGACGGCCTTCTTAGTCATGACAGGGTAGACAGTGAGTTCATGAACGGCCTCCTTGGCCGTGGCAGGACAGACAGTGAGTTCGTGAACGGCCTCCGTGGCCGTGACAAGACAGTCTGAGTTCGTGAACGGCCTCTGTGGCCATGACAGGGCAGGCAGTGAATTCGGAAGCGGACGCCACCACCTCAGGAGGTTCTGCAGTGGATGCCGCCACCTCTGGAGGTTCTGCAGCGGATTCATGCACAGGAAAGGCCCTTGGAGCAGACTCGTGGATAGGAGAGGGCTCTGAGACAGATTCAATGGCAGGAGAGGCCACTGGGGCAGATTCATGGACAGGAAAGGCCTCAGGAGCAAATTCATGGACAGGAGAGGACTCTGCAGCGCAGTGTGCAGCCCACACGCTCAAAATTGTGACTGCCATTACAGTAAGGGCAGCCGAGGGCGGCAGGACCTCTAGGACGGTTGGGCTTGAGAGCACTGATGAGGTCCTGGAGTAGCGGGCATGACGTGAGCAGGCTTTGGCGTAACAGACATGATGTGTGCAGGCTGTGGCTTGGCAGGCGTGACGTGAACAACTCCAGACATGACAGTCGGGATGTGAAGAGGCTCTGGTGTGGTGGGCACTGTAGTATTGCCGGGCTCCTTATCTGCAAAACCCACAGTGTACGATGAGCCGCACAACAGCAGAGCATGATTAATGTATTGTTCAAGTGACCAGTGTGGGGTATTGCGTGGCATTAATTGAGATAAAAAAAATCCAAACCATAACGGAAAATGTCCTTAAGCAACGTTTCATTAAAATCAACTAGGTGACAAAGCCCACAAAAGTCCTCCACATAATCCTCAATGGAGCGATTACCTTGACAGAGGCGAACTAGATGATCCGCTGGGTTCATTTTGTGCGGTTGTGTATTCCATACTGTATCTTTACTGAAATTATTATCTAAAAAATACTTAAAGGGATACTTCACACAAAAATGAACACTTTGTCATCATTTACTCACCCTCATGTCTTTCCAATCCTGTATAAGTTAATTTCTTGTGTTAAACACAAAAGAAGATATTTTGAAGAATGCTGGAAATCAAACAATTGATGGTCCCCATTGACTTCCATTATTTCTTTCCCTACTATGGAAGTCAATGGGGACCAACAGCTCTTTGGTTCTTCAAAATATCTTCTTTTGTGTTCAACATAAGACTGAAACTTATATAGGTTTGGAACAACATGAAGGTGAGTAAATGATGGCAAAATTTTCACTGTTGGGTAAATATTTCTTTAAGTTAGAGCCATGGTACAAAAATATTACATACTACAGTATATGCTTTATTAGTATTAGTATTAGTATTAGTGTTAGTGTTAGTATTAGTATTAGTATCAGTATCAGTATCAGTATTAGTATTAGTATTAGTATCAGTTGGAAATGCTTTAAAATGAGAACCAAGGCCATGGTGTGGCAGAAGCATATTAAATTAATTCTTAATAATGTGGGGCAAGGAACACATGACAAACCAGGAAATTAAACTAAGATCATGAATACAAAGCAAAAGACATGAACACCAACACAACCCAAAACAAACCCTGACAGTCTGGTTTCTCGGTATCATCCCAGTGCTCGTTTATGATGTATTATGAATGTGCGGCAAGGTGAATTAAGTGTTTTCTTGTTTTAGTGTTTTTTGGTATATCCATATAAACGTGAACGTTCAATAATCAGACAAAGTCCCAGGGGGTCATTTTTCACTAGATGATGAGAAATATTGTCACATTAAGACCTTTTAAGGGCTAATTTATTTATAAATGAAATCCAAATTGGACTACTAAAGATAAAGTCATTTGCTCTCTTACTCTGGATGAATTTAATTATCATCAAAGCTCCAAGAATGAAATATAAGTTAAACAGCATCAGTGTTGCAGTATTACATCAACACATTTTATTTACTCATTTACTGATTTGTGTACACTGAAAAAAAATGGTGTAGAAACAATTTTCACTTAGAAATTCCTAGTAAATTACACAAATGATTATAAAGAAATGGCAAGCCACACACTGAATTAAATTTTGAAGCAGAAAGACTAAAATAGTATTTTCTTACTCCAATAATCTTTGTTTTATTTACAACTTTGACAAATCATTATGTAGGCTATATGCTGTCACACTGATTCCAACTTCTCATTAGAAATCATTCAGAACATCATAAAACCATTATAATGTCAAATTAGGTAAAGTGTTAAATGCATCCAATACATATTGTGGCTTAAACATGTTTGAGCTCATTTATTATAAATGCAGTCAATACAAATATCATATATTTTTGATGCTTTAACTACACTGTATGTTGGCATTTATATACAAGTATGTACGAATACTAATGAGATCATATTTGATAGCCGCATAAAGGAAAGTAAAAGGAAAATGGGGCTGAGTTTTGGAGAGGTCCTCATCCTATTATGCAAGCAAAATGCACACAGGGTCTGTCAAGTGAGGTGACATCTGAAGCCCCTCACTTCTACAATAAGATGTCTTGGATATGTTAATGGGGCTCTTGGGACTCTTGTGATATACAGTATGTCCAATTTAGCACTGTGAGAAAGAGACAGGAGTCTTCCTTTACAGTGAAGCTCTATTTTAGCTTCGTTGTGAGGATAAAGGTCAGCTGGTCCTCTGTTTCTCACACATTCTCAATCTTGGCTGTGGTTTTGTTGATGAGAAATTCGCAGCTCCAGCTTTTCCCAGGTGTTTTCTGCACACACTCCAGTGTGGGGCTGCTGCTTGGCAGGGGTCCATGATGTGGTCCTCTTCTGAACTTCAAGCAACTTATTAAATTCCCTTCCAGTGCCAACTTCATTTCTGCACTTTGAAATGGTTCAGCTCCCATCACCTGCATGGATGTGCCATAGTGCCGGTGAGCACACAGCACAGATTGTCGAGAAGCGCTCTCTCTTGCTTCTGCTCGCTGAGCTCTTTTCAATTCAGATGAAAGCGAGATGGGTTTGCCGATAGCTCTGTGTAAAGAAGCCATCCTGATGAGCAATAAATGTGTACCAGGTTTGGAGTCTTAAAAGACGGAGACCCATTTAGGAAAGGCACTTTTCTATGCTTACTCTAAGCTGCATTTATAAATCTAAGAGTATATTTTTTGCAGACACCGATGGCTTAACTCTTGCTTTCTTTGAAAGCTAAGTGGAGTTGACCGCCTCGTTGTGCCCAGCATGCGGTCTTGTTTATTTATAAAAAAAATATCAAGCAGCTCTGTGTAAACTTGAGTCACCACACTAGATTATTTATTATTATTACTAATCTGGTGTATGAAGTAATAATTTAGCAAGGAGATGTTGACCTACCTATATATAAAATATTACTCCTTTATTCCTCAATGTAAAGTGAAACAGAAAATGCTTAATACTGGCCAAATGTTCTTTTAAAATGACTTTAGACATGGAAATATATTGAATGTAGAGTCTAGGCATATTTCACAGACATACAGTATACTGTATCTTTACTGAAATTATTATCTAAAAAATACTTAAAGGGATACTTCACACAAAAATGAACACTTTGTCATCATTTACTCACCCTCATGTCTTTCCAATCCTGTATAAGTTAATTTCTTGTGTTAAACACAAAAGAAGATATTTTGAAGAATGCTGGAAATCAAACAATTGATGGTCCCCATTGACTTCCATTATTTCTTTCCCTACTATGGAAGTCAATGGGGACCAACAGCTCTTTGGTTCTTCAAAATATCTTCTTTTCTGTTCAACATAAGACTGAAACTTATATAGGTTTGGAACAACATGAAGGTGAGTAAATGATGGCAAAATTTTCACTGTTGGGTAAATATTTCTTTAAGTTAGAGCCATGGTACAAAAATATTACATACTACAGTATATTCACTGCTTTTCATACTTCTTGTTGTTTTGCCTCATATTGGATTTTCTCTCCTTCACGCACTCACTCGCACACTCACATAAAATATGCAGAGATGTGAAAGTGCTTAAGAACCCAGAGGCAAGCATAAGAATTAGGCCAAAAAAGGAAAAGATACATATTTTAGGATCATTTCTGAGCAAAAACAACAGTGCAGAGACATAAGAAAGAGCAATGGGGAACACAGATTATCACAATGGAGAGGTATCATGTCTTCAGATGGAAAAATGTCACTGTTTTATATGGCACAAAATTATGTTATGCACATATAGAGTCACTGTGTTACCATTTTATTGTGCATGCAAGTTCAAAGTGAGTTTAATTGAATTGAAAATTGTGTTGTATTTTTCATTTTTGACTAGAGCTTGCCTGTTATAGTTGAGATAGATGAAAGCTAACTAAATTACTCTGCTATCTATGGGTGAACAACATTACAATAAATAATGTGGTAGTTCATCCCCACCTCCACCCAAAAAACAACCCCTTTAATAACTTCTGCAAGCATCAAATGCTCTCTTGCAAGATGAGTACTGCCCTGTTTGGGTTTAGATTTTCATCTATGTTACTAACAGATTTTCTCTTTATCCAAGCGACCTTTCATTATTAATCTTCAGTCCCATTAAACATCACAATCATCCTTACTACACCTTATTCGTATTGTCACCCTCATGTCATTCCAAACATGTATGGGCTTTCTGAAACCAAACATGATTTTCTTTTTTTTCTGTGGAAAATTATAGATATTTTGAGAAATGTCTCAGGTTTTTTCTTTTTTTTCTTTTCTTTTCTTTTCTTTTTTCGTGCATACAGTGAATGTCAATGGAAATGTCAATCTGGTTATCAGCATTCTTCAAAATATCTTCTTTGGTTCTTTCACAGAAGATAGAAAGTCATGCAGGTTTGAGACAACATGAGGGTATGTAAATATTTTTGGGTGGACTATTCTTCTTAAAGTATGGCACAAAATAATACAGCTTTGTTATCATAGTCTATTGGATCTGAATGTGTATTGCTTTAGATACCATTCCTAGTCATAATCACAGGCACACTGGTTGTCATGGTGCATTAACTTGGGAATATTGCCATATTGATTGAACAGTTACAAAGACAAGATCAGCAATCTGGAAATTAAGCCCATAATCTTCCTTTCGCATATGTTTTCATTTCAGTCTCCAAACTGTGGTATAATCAATAACTAATCAATCTCCTGGACAGCAAATATGACCTAATTCCCTCGAGAGGCTCTTCCTTGACACCTAATAAGATAGAGACATAAAATATGGAGAGGTGTTGGAGGAACTCATGCATTCAACCTCTGATGGGTTCATTAACTCATTGCTTATAAAGTAGCAGAGAGAATTGGCCATGTGTGGTCCCTCTTAAGGGTCTAAAGGGTCCTCCGGGACCAGGGGTCAGCGTGGAAAACCTTAATTCAGTCTTATCACTGAGTCACCTTTCAAAAAGAGTGGTTGTTTTTAATCTACTTACTAAGAGACACAAGGGAACGATGACCTTATTGTGATGAGGCTTCAGTTTTTTAACAGATTCATGGCACAGGAACACATGATCCTACTGAATGCTGCAGTATTGAACAGGGTTGTGCACAATATAGAATTGATTTGAGAATGCCTGCATTTGAAATTAATATAAAGGGAGGTAGTAAACATGAAGTACAATTTGATCTTGAATGTAAGGAAGTGCCATTCAAATTCAAATTAATTAATTTACATAGAACCTTGTTTGAAAGTTTTGGGGGGGAAGCATTTAAGATTTGTATGCCATATAGATGTACTGTTTTACATTACAGTTAGATCAAATGTTATATTCATTTCTGAATTTTGTAGTAGCTCAGTAATATTGTATATCTGCAGGGCCATATTATTTTCCAAGAATGAAAATAGCATTAATATTGCAGCTTAATATTCACAGTCATTCTGAACCATCAGCATGGTTATTCTGAGCTCTACTGTGGTGATATTGAGCACTGGGAAAGTTCCCTGTCAATAAAGTGCCAACAGATGGCAGATAAAAAGCAAGCCTGTGTACTTACCACACCAGCACTGGATTTTTTGCGACAGGTGCAGCTGTTTTCCTTCACATACTATATTAAAGCTACTGGCTGTAATATATGGACTCATAGAATTTTGTGACCTCATCCCAACTAATGACAGACATGACAAATGAAAACACAGCTGTGACAGCCCTTATTATTATACCACATTATATGGCACTAGAGTTCATCCAAGTTGATTATCTCAGTAACCTTCATTAGAAAAATCTAAGTGTTGTAACATGTCAACCACAAATTTATGCAAAAGAATCACATGAGACGGCATTAGAGAACAGGGCGATTTGTCTGTCATTGTCATCTCAGCACCAAAATCCCTATGCCTCTTTCACTTTCCTTTGACAAAAAGCACACTCTCTAAAAAAACATAACAAATCAAAAGATTAGATGGTGGACCTGGTCTTACAGGCATTATCCAAAGCCGCAGACATGTGTCCTCATGTTAATGCATAAAACCTTATTATTTACTCTGCACAGGTATCCACGCTTACTAATACAATTAATATCTGTTATTCATGGATCATTAAAAACAGCTGTCTCATGGATAGGGTTGGGAACCGAACCCTTCTGTTTTTTTAAAAGAACCGGAACCGTGAGCAATTTCTAAATTTCGGTTCCGAAAACGGTTCTGGTGCGACACGTGACCAAGTGCTGTGAGCAGCCTTGCGCCGGCGTTTCCCGTAAAGGATGTCACAAACCAAATAACAGAAACGCAGCCCTGCCTCTTTCATTACTGAGCACATTGTTTCCCATGACGCGCACTCCACAGACGCGCCGCGTCTTTAACTGCCGAACACATCGTTTTCCACGACTGTACGCGCACTCGCGTCTTTGATAAATGTGCCCGTTGTTTTGTCTGACTGAACATGTACCATCAGCACGCAGCTCCTGCCGCCACTAAATTACATTATATTTGTCCCATATTGTCATTAATATACATACTGACTTCAACTTGGATCACTAAATAAATAGACTGCTATTGTTATGTAAGTATGAGGGATAGATTATTTAGTGTACAAGTCATTTCAAGAGTGATAAACAAAGTGATAGAAAATATTTTCATGCATTTTAAATGTTTAAAAATGTGGAAACCACTCATTGCAGCACACCATCTCCTGACTGCATTATTATTTGTAAAACACGGGCTTTATGCAGTGTGTGTATACATGGTTATAAGTATAATATTTCATTAATTTAGGGAAATTAACAAGTGTCTTAGCCCTCAAGGGACTAGTTGGCCAACCAGCTTATTCCTGCTTGAAAAGCAAAATGTTATTGATAGTGTAAAAAACATCAACTTTGAAGCACATGCATTACTCAACATTACTTACTACCTTCCAGCAACTCTACATTCAATTAAGGTAAAGTAGTAAAAAAAAATTTATAATAATAGTTCATTTAAATGGAACCGGAATCGTTAGGCAAAACTGGAACCGGAATCGGAAACGGAAAATTTCTAACGATACCCAACCCTACTCATGGATGTGATGGACTATATTTGAATATGTTTAATTATGTTTATTTAATGTAATGGCTCTAAAATTAAATGCTAATCTCTGTTTAAGTGATTGATATGCAAAGAGAGTGTGTCTAATGCCAGCAACATGCATAAAAAAAGACACTCATACACTTCAGCCTGACATCATAAATCTAAGAATGCCATTGACCTGTAAAAAGAAAAATTAATAAATAATAAATAAAACAGATAAATAATGTTTATGTGGTTTAAAAAAAGGTTTTCTGCTTACATTCAATACTTAAGCTAAATGTAATTAATTGATTTTATTATTAGTATTATTATATGTTCTTTATATTATAATGATAGATAGATAGACAGACAGATAGACTTGTGTGTGCATGGGTATTTTCATCTAATTAACCTGTAATTGCATTGACTAAAGGTTAACGGTTATGATTTTGTGTTCTGTCTGTTTGGGTTCTGTTTGTTTGGGTTGAAAGAGGGTGGGAGAGAGGGAAAGAGGGAGGGAGCTTGGAGGAGAGAAAAGAGGAGAAGTCTTAGCAGATGGAGATGGAGGACCATTCTGTGTTTGAGCTGGATTCCAGCTGGGATTAGTGAGAGCTTGTCAAAGGCACTGCTTGGGCAGAATGAAGAGACGGAAAAAGCTGGTACGCTGCTCCTTTCATTTGATTATGAGCTTCTCTGAATATTTGCACTTTTTATAGCAATGATAATGGCTCTGGATGGGATTGGATATCTCTAACGGGCTGTTTCTCATTTTAGTCTTGAGTAAAGGATGTGGGAGATTGAGAGCGATGGAGCTGGTGCTTTGTTTTGAGGAGGCCAACTTGAGAGCTGTTGTTTTGAAGCATCATTAATGCTTGATGCCTCTGGTTTCATTATTTTTGCAGTGCATTCCTTTGGAAACGTAATTTCATACTTTACAAGATGTAATTTGAAAGATATTCTTCTCACGTGTGTGCATAAATCCTAGGGGAAGGGAAACTGTTTTATACGACAGGCTTCATTGTCATAATCTAACTTTCCAAAATCTAACTGCATTAAAATCAGGTCTGTACTATTTTGTTCTGGGACGTGGGGAGGTTGTCAGTTTCTTGTGCTGTCACTCTTGTTGGGCAAAGTTAAGTGTTTGTGATCATACACCCCTGATGTATTCCTAATATAGTCTAACCCACATTCATGACTAAAGCTCTTGAGCGAGTGAGTGTGCGCACATTGACTTCATAACACACACTTCAGCTTCCCACATGGCCCCAGCCTCTCTGAGACCACACGGGCTATACACACGCTTGCTGTTGCTTCCTGCTGACACTCCAAATGTATTCACGCTGAGAGCAGAAGGCATCTGTTTCCTTTCCGTTTTTAGATTTTCTGAAGTATTGGATATGCTGGCTGGCTTTGTTACTTTCTATAATTACAAACAGCTTTTACGCTACCTTCGGGAAATATTAGCATAACCGCAGATGCTATAACATTGGACAATTGTTCTAGCCTTTATCTCAGATATATCTTTATTTTTAATTGTTTATAAGACAACAGCTCTTTGAGGCTACAACTTAATCCTTAACCTTCAGAAAATGTTGATGCTCATTCTTGGAAGCTGTTTTATTCTCTACTTGATGGTACTGATTTTTGCCTTTTTTTGAAATCCTGTTAGCAAAAGTGGTGATATGAATATGGTTTAAAGCTTCTTTTTTTTTTCTTTTTTTTTGGTGATTAAAAAAAAATAAAACAATTGTATATAATTAATCAGAACATTAAAGATAAAAATTAAAATAATAGTAATAATGCCAATAATAATACAGAAAAAAAATAATAATACAGGCTCTAGACGTCTTTAAAACCGGCCACCTTTCATGTTTAGATATAGTTAGGTTTATGTATAAACTATATAATAGTTATCATAATAAAACATTGGATTTGTTCCTCTACTACTTTAGTAGAAGTCATAGGAACACCAGAGTGTGTGGAAAGTGCCTTCCTGTACATTCTGTGTCTCGAAGATATATCTCTCAAGGAACACTGAGAAAACCATGATGTTCATAAGTGGCCCTCCACTCCAAATTGCACTATCACAATGCATTTAAGAACAGAGTGCAAGGTGACTTGTGCGGCACCTGTGTTGCTGGACCAGCTGTGCCAAGCGTTCAAACATTGACTATTACCTTTAAAAGGTCATTCAAGTCAGAAGTGTATTGGCATGCACTCTGCATTTCTTTGTCTCGCTCCCTCCACCAGTTCAGCTGCTACTGTGTGTGTATCCTCTTTTAACAGCATTTTATGTAGCACATTAACTTGATGAATTATATTAACTTGAGCAACCGTGAGGAAAATATGCTTATGACTTTATCATTTTGAATGGTGGTCGAATGGCAGCCAGAAGCCATTAATTCTCATTGTTTAGGACTTCCTAGAGAGACAAACACTTTGCCTCAGAGTCTCACAGCAGGGCTCTTTATACAAAAAGGAGTTTTACTGTAGGGAACTACGCTTAAGTGTAGTTCCCTATAGAAAGAAAGCTCTGCCGTGAGCATAAATGTAAGTTCAATAATCTCACCACATGTAATGAGATACTATGTTAAAAACCTGTACAACTTAAAGGCTGAGTTAGTTGTTATTTTAAAAAGGGTGAGGATTTTTAGCTCCACATACTGAGCCAGAATTTAGAAATTAAGTTTATAGCATCTTCTGTTTTAAATTGATATCTGTTGCGACACACCAGAAGGGTTTGGATCCATTTGCAGTTTATTAAGAATAGTCAGACAATACAGGGTCAAATACCGGCAGGCAGAACAGTAGGGACAAGGCAGCGGCAGAATCGTGAACCAGGCGAGAGATCGGGGCAGGCGGCTAGAGAACAGAGTCCGGGTGAAACAATCCAAGTCGGGGCAGGCAGATAACAATCAGAGAAACAGGAAACAGTCCAAGATCAAAGTACAGAAAACAAAACACAGGTATAACACTCGGAAATGACAGCCGGGGCAAATCAAGACTTCGCAAGGAGTTCGTGAAATGGTGTGGCTTATATGTGTGTGTGTAAATGAGATGCAGGTGTGATTGTGTAATCAGGCCCAGGTAAGAGGGATGATGGGAAATGGAGTCTGAATGGAAGATTGCTAATACTCTGGGGACAGTTCCCTCTGGTGGTGCGGAGGAGGCGGTACGGGCGCCTCCTCTGTAACAGAGCCCCCCCCCTGCGAGCGGCTCCTGACGCGAGGAAGCAGGCGACGCCGGGGTCTTCCACGAGGTCGAGGGGCCGGTTTTTTCGGATGCGTCCTGTGAAACTCCTCCGTGAGAGTGGGGTCCAGGATATCTCCAGCTTTGACCCAAGAGCGCTCCTCCGGACCGAACCCCTCCCAATCAACCAGATACTGGAGGGTGCCGCCCCGGCGTCTGGAGTCTAGCAACTCGTGCACTTGATACGCCTCCTCGCCGTCAACCAGGATAGGCAGGGAGGTCTGCAGCCCGGCTCCCTCCTCCGTCTCTCCTCTCGGACCACCAGCGGGTTTAAGCAGTGAAACATGGAAGGTGGGAGAAATACGATAGTTAGAAGGTCGTTCTAAACGGAATGATACTGGAGTTATTTGTCTAGAAATTTTGAAGGGACCAACATACCTGGGACTGAGCTTTTTACATGGTAGCCGGAGGCGGAGATCTTTAGTCGAGAGCAATACCCATTGGCCCGGTGTGTACTCTGGACCGGACCGTCAAAGTCGGTTAGCTTGTTGTTCTTGTCATCTGACAGCATGAAGTAGGTGGGTGTGAGCTCGGTCCCAGACCTCCTCGCTGTGTTGCAGCCAGTCTGTGACCGAGGGTAGATCAGTGGGTTCGCCAGACCAGGGAAACAATGGTGGTTGAAAACCCAGGATGCACTTGAACGGGGTCATCCCTGTGGCTGGTTTCACCAGTGAATTCTGTGCGTATTCTGCCCAAAATAGATACCTGCTCCTGTCCGATTGTCGTTGCCGACAGTAGGATCTGAGAAATCGAATCACTTCCTGATTCAGACGTTCGGTTTGCCCATTGGATTGAGGATGGTACCCGGATGTAAGGCTGATGTTGACGTTGAGGTGTTTGAAGAAGGCGGACCATACTTTGAACGTGAACTGAGGCCCTCGATCTGACACGATATCTTCGGGTAGGCCATAGAATCTGAACACCTGGTTACAGAGCAGTTCGGCGGTTTCGAAGGCTGTGGGGAGCTTGGGTAGAGGAATTAGGCGGCAGGCTTTGGAGAATCGGTCTATGATGGTGAGTATGGTGGTGTTACCTTGGGAATTGGGTAGGTCGGTGATAAAGTCGATGGCGATATGAGACCAAGGTCGTTGTGGTGTCTGCAGTGGTTGTAGCAGGCCGGCCGGGAGTTGTCTGGGTGACTTGGAAGTCTGACACATGATACAGTCCTGGATGAATTTGGTGGTGTCGGTCAGCATAGTGGACCACCAGAATCGATTCTTGAGCAGGTGAACTGTGACAGTGATTCCAGGATGGCCTGAGCTGGGTGTAACGTGTACCTGAGAGAGCAGTCACTGTCATTGGGGTTCCGGCACATAAGTGAGGTTGGCAGGGCATTCGGGAGGCGGTGGATCTTGGAGGTTCATATGTTCGATCTCAGTCATAATATCCCACTGTACAGGTGCCACGAGAAGGCTTCCAGGTAGGATAGTGTCGCTAGAGGTGGCTTGGACTCTTTCCTCGGTTTGGCGTGAGAGAGCGTCGGCCTTAGTGTTCTTGGAACCCGGTCTGTATGTGACGGTGAACCGAAATCTGGTGAAGAACAACGCCCACCTAGCCTGTCTGGGGTTTAGACGTCTAGCCGAACGCAGGTACTCCAAGTTTTTATGATCGGTTAGGATGGTAAACAGGTGAGTGGCCCCCTCCAGCCAGCACTTCTCGAGCGCTAGTTTCATGGCAAGAAGTTCACGGTTGCCCACGTCTTAGTTCCGTTCGGTGGCGCTCAGTTTGCGGGAGAAGAAAGCACATGGGTACATCTTAGCGGGGGAACCATGACGCTGAGATAGTATAGCGCCTACCCCGGTATTAGAAGCATCGACCTCCACAATGAATGGGTGTTCTGGGTCTGGATGTCGGAGAATAGGGGTAGTAGTGAACCGAGTTTTTAATTCGTCGAAGGCCAGACGTGACTCTGGGGACCAATTCAGTCTGGATGTGTGACGTTTGGTCATGGTAGTCAGAGGGGCGGCGATCGAACTGAAACCCCTGATGAATCGCCTGTAGAAGTTTGCAAACCCCAGTAAACGTTGCAATTCCTTGACTGTCTGAGGTTGGGGCCACTCCAACACTGCCTTGACTTTCCTCTCGTCCATGGCTACCCCCTCCTGACTGATAATATACCCGAGGAACGAGGTGCTAGTTCGGTGAAACTCGCACTTCTCAGCTTTGGCGTAGAGTTGATACTTCATGAGGCGTTTCAGCACAGATCTAACCTGGTGGATGTGTTCCTCCAGAGTGTT
>NW_015505588.1:1395057-1410780 GCF_001515645.1 Sinocyclocheilus grahami | reverse complement strand
TTAGGCGGCAGGCTTTGGAGAATCGGTCTATGATGGTGAGTATGGTGGTGTTACCTTGGGAATTGGGTAGGTCGGTGATAAAGTCGATGGCGATATGAGACCAAGGTCGTTGTGGTGTCTGCAGTGGTTGTAGCAGGCCGGCCGGGAGTTGTCTGGGTGACTTGGAAGTCTGACACATGATACAGTCCTGGATGAATTTGGTGGTGTCGGTCAGCATAGTGGACCACCAGAATCGATTCTTGAGCAGGTGAACTGTGACAGTGATTCCAGGATGGCCTGAGCTGGGTGTAACGTGTACCTGAGAGAGCAGTCACTGTCATTGGGGTTCCGGCACATAAGTGAGGTTGGCAGGGCATTCGGGAGGCGGTGGATCTTGGAGATTCATATGTTCAATCTCAGTCATGATATCCCACTGTACAGGTGCCACGAGAAGGCTTCCAGGTAGGATAGTGTCGCTAGAGGTGGCTTGGACTCTTTCCTCGGTTTGCCGTGAGAGAGCGTCGGCCTTAGTGTTCTTGGAACCCGGTCTGTATGTGACGGTGAACCGAAATCTGGTGAAGAACAACGCCCACCTAGCCTGTCTGGGGTTTAGACGTCTAGCCGAACGCAGGTACTCCAAGTTTTTATGATCGGTTAGGATGGTAAACAGGTGAGTGGCCCCCTCCAGCCAGCACTTCTCGAGCGCTAGTTTCATGGCAAGAAGTTCACGGTTGCCCACGTCGTAGTTCTGTTCGGTGGCGCTCAGTTTGGGGGAGAAGAAAGCACATGGGTACATCTTAGCGAGGGAACCATGACGCTGAGATAGTATAGCGCCTACCCCGGTATTAGAAGCATCGACCTCCGCAATGAATGGGTGTTCTGGGTCTGGATGTCTGAGAATAGGGGCAGTAGTGAACCGAGTTTTTAATTTGTCGAAGGCCAGACGTGACTCTGGGGACCACTTCAGTCTGGATGTGTGACGTTTGGTCATGGTAGTCAGAGGGGCGGCGATCGAACTGAAACCCCTGATGAATCGCCTGTAGAAGTTTGCAAACCCCAGGAAACGTTGCAATTCCTTGACTGTCTGAGGTTGGGGCCACTCCAACACTGCCTTGACTCTCCTCTCGTCTATGGCTACCCCCTCCTGACTGATAATATACCCGAGGAACGAGATGCTAGTTCGGTGAAACTCGCACTTCTCAGCTTTGGCGTATCCCTCCAAGAGATGAGTGGATTGTGAGTGCGGAGCCAGGGCAGTCCTAGGATGATAGTGTGATTGGGCGAGTGGATGACGAGGAATCGTATGAATTCAGAGTGCAGGGTTCCAACATGTAATTTGACTTCTTCGGTGATGCTTAAAATCCTCCCCTCTCCAAGGGGCCGTCCGTCTAGCGCCTCCACTGCCAGGGGAGAGTTACAAGGGGCCAGTCTTAGTTTGTGGTGCAGAGCGAATTCATATGAGGCAAAGTTACCAGCCGCTCCAGAGTCTGATAGAGTGGTGGTGGTAATTGTAGTGTCATTAACAAGCAGTTTGACTGGTAATTTTATGCTTGAGGCAGAGGTGGTCATGCAAGTATTTAGACTCACCGATCGGGAACTGGGTGAGGGACGAACTGGGCAGGAAGTCCTCATGTGTCCTGCCTGACCGCAGTAGAGGCACAGTTGATTCTGCATACGGCGTTCCCGTTCCTCGGGAGTGAGATGCGTGAATCCCAACTGCATGGGTTTGGCTCTGCTGGTGGTTTCTGATGCGAAACGAGGCGTGGCTCGGGTAGAGCGTCGAGAGCGGATCAGATTGTCTATTTGGATAGTAAGATCAATGAACTCACCCAGGTTTCTTCCCTCATCTCGGCAGGCCAGTTCTGACTGTAACTCTGAATTCAATCCTCTCCAGAAACAAGAGCTTTAGTGTGTCCTCCACCCACACAGTCTGAGCCGCGAGAGTGCGGAAGGATAGAGCGTACTCAGCTGCTGGCTTTCCTCCCTGAGAAAGGGTTAACAATTGGTCGCCCGTGCTTCTCCCCTCAGCTGGGTGTTCGAAAACCTCGCGGAAATCTCGAAGGAATGCTTCGAAGGTGGGGAATGCTGAACCATCCATCCTCCAGACTGCGGTGGCCCAATCCAATGCTCTCCCGGTGAGTAGTGAGCAGATGAAAGCAATGCGGCTAGAATCTGTGGGGTAAAGCGAGGGCTGTTGGTTGATGAAGAGCGAGCACTGAAGTAGGAAGCCCTTGCATTTGGAAAGGTTCTCCATCGAACTTCTCAGGGAAAGCAAGTCGTGGGCTGACTGGAGGTGTCTGAGCAGGCTGTGGGTTACTGAGGACGGATGGCGGATTAGACACGGCTCCGGGGGGTGATATGCTGATGCCTTGCAGTGCCTTGACGAGCTCCTCAGTCGATGTGGTGAGCCGATTTAACTGGTGTTGATGTATGGCGAGCTGTGAGGCCTGAGCAGAGAGTTCTGTCGATAATTGTAGGAGCGCTGCTGGATCGCTGTTTGGCGAAGTCTTCTGTTGCGACACACCAGAAGGGTTTGGATCCATTTGCAGTTTATTAAGAATAGTCAGACAATACAGGGTCAAATACCGGCAAGGCAGAACAGTAGGGACAAGGCAGCGGCAGAATCGTGAACCAGGCGAGAGATCGGGGCAGGCGGCTAGAGAACAGAGTCCGGGTGAAACAATCCAAGTCGGGGCAGGCAGATAACAATCAGAGAAACAGGAAACAGTCCAAGATCAAAGCACAGAAAACAAAACACGGGTATAACGCTCGGAAATGACAGCCGGGGCAAATCAAGACTTCGCAAGGAGTTCGTGAAATGGTGTGGCTTATATATGTGTGTGTGTAAATGAGATGCAGGTGTGATTGTGTAATCAGGCCCAGGTAAGAGGGATGATGGGAAATGGAGTCCGAATGGAAGATTGCTAATATTCTGGGGACAGTTCCCTCTAGTGGTGCGGAGGAGGCGGTACGGGAGCCTCCTCTGTAACAATATCAGTCGTTTTTCATTGAATCTGTTCAATGTAAATACATTTTACAAGAAAATATGTCAGCTTTTCTACTTAAAAAGTTTGCATTAATTCAAATATTATTTGCTGGTTCTTTGTAATTGTTTGTGCAAATTACTAGCAATTTGAAAGAGTGGAAGTTGTTTCAGTGTATACAATTAAATTGCTTGTGTAGCATTTTATTACCTATATTTAACATAAAATGTTTATTTTAGTCAGAATTATTGCACACATAATTTACTGAATTAAGTCTTAGTTTAGTAGAGCCTTGCTTATAGACATAATATAAAGGATTCTTATGTCTAGGATAGCTTGGTTTGTGAAACTTTTCCACAGCAGCTCAGTCAGAAATTCACTACTGTAAAGTGATGTGACTAGCATTTGCACACAAACATGATTAATTGATAACCAAATCAGTTGTCACTCATTTTCATTATCGATTGTTATCAATTTTATTGATTTATTGATTGGTTATAGATGTTGCAGTCCTATTCCTAAGTCTTATAATGACTTAATTACAATATTTATTAAATAAAACTAAATTGGTGCATTGACACCAAAAAGGTATTGTAGCCAAATGTGATGCACGGTTTTTGTGTTCTGAATGTGAATGCATGCTAGACTCTATCAGTTCTTTTTTTATTTCATCAATTCATTTTTCATGGGAACTATTTATTTTAAAACAATGAATTAAGAAACATACCATTATGCTTGACACAATGAACAAGTTGAACTAATTTTATTTAAAAAAATCACCAAATAATAAGGAAAGAATGAGCGTAAGGAAATGGCAGTTGAGTTTCACTCTACTTCTTGGCTGCACTCTTAACAGGGTTATCGGTGAGAGGAACAAGAGAACCGTCTCTCTTCCTCTATTACTTTATCACTAATTAACGCAAGCTCGTTCCTCCTGATGAGCTCTGTGTGAAGTGTATGGTTGGTCGCTGCATAATTAGTGGGGTTTTCAGATTTTGCCTTTGATTCTCACAGTCAGAGATGCTGATCCCACCTCACTTCTTCAGCGGGAGCGGCCAATTGTGCTGCTGCAGCAATTGGAGCCCCTCACAAGGGGTGGTGAAAAACTGTAAATTGCTCTTTGGGGCTTTTTGTTACCCAGTATGAAATTCACCTCACAAAACAGATAAATAAATCAAACTCCAGGTCAGAGACAGCTTTAGAAAAGCAGAGTCATCAAAAATGCTAATTTACAATTTACCATCCCATCAGTTCTGTCCTATTAAGAAATATAAAATTATATATATATATATTTAAAATTACAAAATATATGTAATATAATAGAAATATAAAATAAATACTACAGTTTTTATTGTGCTTATACTGACATGCTTTTCCTTATCATTTTATTTTTATTAGTATTAGTAGTATACAATAGTGTTCTAAATTTTGGGCTTGGTATTTTATTTATGTTTTTATTCATTTATTTATTCATTCATTTATTTATTTAAAATATTGATAATTTTGTGTTTTAAAAAGTAAAGAGTAAGTAATACAGATATTAGAAAACAAATATTTGTGTTTACAAAAGCATTTCGCTACCTATCAAAACATCCATCTGTCAGTAAAAAAAAATTCCAGTAAAATCGATCGTTTTGCTGAGGATATCTTGGATTAAAAGGCATTCCCCTTGGCCTGTCAGTCAAACTATTGGATTAAAGGGTTGTGTATTTAGGAATCAATGAACTTGTCATTTCTGCATTAGTCAATCTGGTATTGGTATTTTCAATTTATGTGCAGAGGTGCTTGTGATTTGGATGCTGTGGAAACTCACTTTGTAAATCGGAATCAATAGTAGGAGAAATGGATTTATTTTGGTCAAGGTGCCACTGGGGTTTCCTGTCCACTTCCTTGAACCGCTGCATGTGGTGTTTAACAGCCTGCTGGAGAGTTTCTCAAATGCTAACAATATTGAACCTCCAACAAGTGGCTAATAGATGTGACATCACAATATCCTTATACTGCAAACCTGCTGTAGCCGTTCTCAACCTAGAAGATGACATTTTGATAAAGTTCTCCGGAGTTCTCTTTACAGATGAGTTGCAAGAAACTTTTGAAGAATTCTTCTTTGGCTCCTCGTTACCAGTGGCTGTGATGATATCACACAAGCCTACTAAAATGTTAAGGGCTAGATGTTCACCTTTCCTCTGTTTTAACCTCTAAGTTAATTACCTCTTTCCTTCAGGGTAGCATCGTTAGAAGATATGAGACTCATTACAATAAAGCAATGATTTAATAACGTTAACAATTATATTGATGTGAACACTGAGCTTACTGCTGGGACAGAGCTGGTAAACGAAGATGTCCATGCCAATGCTGATTATATTTACTGGAATATTTTAACCTAAAACAACAAAACATAATTTGTGAAATCCATATGTGTTTGTATTATTAGAGTAAGCATATAGCAAACAAGCTATGCTCACCAGGATGGAAATCTCACTGCCTTTGTTTTAACTTGTTGTCTTCTAAAAAAACACTAAAAGTGTGAAAAGGAAAAAAAACATGCTATTTTAGGCTGTACTTCTAACACATATGTTTGTGTGAGGTGGTTGTTTCTCTAAAGCTTAATGTCCAGCTGAGGCAGGTGTGTTGTGTATATGCGTTAATGGGAGTGGAAAAAAACAACTGAAAAGTATCTCAAGCTCTGGCCTAGAACTTACAGTTTCCTTAAGTGAAGTCTTAGCAAACCACTGTGTAAAAAGCATTATGGAATATATAATGTATGTTGATATTTTATATTTATATTTAAATAATATGGGAGTGACCATGCATGCAAACACGCTGTAACCACATTCTTTACGCATGATTATATTTAATTCTGTGTAATTTTTCCAGAGCTTTACCATGTTCACTCGCAGGCCATTTGAATATATAATGTAACTATCAAGCCTTTTCTTGGTGAAGTAAACAAAATATATCCACAGGGCTCTTGCAAGGTGGCCATCATATTAGGTGGTTCACATCAAAAGGACCAAGATAGTCTGTGAGTGGAGATAGAGCACATCCTGACTTAAAATGACATTTGTTGCTTGATTGCACAGGAGTCCAGTTTGTTATCTAAAGCCTAAAACTGCCAGGGCAAAAGACCGGAAAATGCTGGAGAGCCCATGTAAGGGTATTAGACTTGGTTCTAGTCTGGTTGACAGAGCCAAGGAGGACCATTCACACACTTTAAGCCGATCACAGCCCGGTCGGGACAAAATACATGTCCCAGGTGTTTAAATGCTATCTTTCTCTCCCTATCTCTGTAACAGGCATGCATTCACATGTCAGCACATAGAAGAGTAAATGAAATGAATTTGCAGATTGAATGGCAAGCAAAATACATCATCACTTATTGAAGAGAGCGTGTCATTCATGAAAAGGTCAAGTTAGATATTTTATAGACTACATTTAGTTTACTATGCACTGATTATGTCAAGCTTTAAAGTCATGATATCAAAATTGGCCCTATTTATTTTCTTTATACATGTTATAATGAAGCAGTTGTGAGTGAGAGCTTATGAGTGATTCATTGTTGCACTTTTTTCCAAAGCCAAAAGAAAATGTTTGTCTTCGTAAAATTTCATCATAACGACTTTCAGTTTCAGCTGATGTCACCAATACTTTTTTTTTCAACCTCTGCTCTATAAACTCATGTACTTGTTGAAGTTAACACCTTAAACTGGTTTGTACAAATTGGTTTGGTTGACTCCTAGCTTGGTGGTCTGTTGGCTTGTTTTAGAGTGGTTTTGAGCACTTTTCAGACTGGGAGAACAGGTAGACCAGCTGAAGACCCGCTTAGACAGGCTGGGAGATCATTTTAAGCTTGCTAAGACCAGCTTAGTTTTGTTTTTTCAGCAGAGATACTGAGAACTTTTCAGAGTCCAATCTAAACCCAATGGATTAATTCACACCAAATCCTACTTATTCATTTAAAAAGCATTATATTTATAGCGTTACAAAATAAGATCCAAACCATTGTGTGGAATTCTGTAATTAGCCTATCCAAACCACCTGAGATTTGAAAATGTGTTAATATCATGAGGCATGAGTCATGAACAAATGTGTTGCATGGATTTGACAAAAGACCAATTGGTCCCATATATAACTCTCCCAGATAGTGGCGATCAATACGGTATTGAATAGCTAACAAAGACGCATCTAAATTCAGCTTGGGGGAAATAGCTAATAAGATCAGTGAAAGGTTAACCTAGGTACAAGTTGTTGATTAAATATGAAGTAGTGAAGTGTCTTTGGATGTGTAAATACGTGTTTGTATACACTAGTCTGTCCGTTTCTGTGTGTATGTGCATGTTAGTGAAAGAAAGACTAATTTTGTCATCTAATAAGACTCCTGATACAAACACGGTGATGTCATGTTTGCGTTTCTTCACTGTGAGCACCTGCTCTCTTGGAGATGCGTGTCAACAAGCTTAATGCTTCAAATTGCTCATTGTGGGAATCTAAACATAGGCCTGCTCTATAAAGGGGGGAATGTGTTCTCGTCTTATCATACTAAGTCTCATTTATTCTGTTTCGTTTCAGGGCATAATTGGCAACGCTAATAAAGCCAGAAATAAACAGGACACCAAATTCATTTTTTGTGATGATTAGCATATATTTTGGTCAGGTAAAACAGACACTCTGTCTAAACATGGAACAGTTGTGTCTTTTTTTTTTTTTCTTCGTGTTTCTGTTTTTGCTCTGTTTCACTGGTCATTCTCTGGGTAGAGGTAAAATTAGGGTGACCATACGTGCCATTTTCCCAGGACGGGTCCTGGCCAGGATTTCTATATTGCCTAAAATATCTAGGTTTTGGCTTCGTTTATGTGTGCAGACCGATTGGTGTATGACATCAAAGTACCATATAGACGGTTATGCTTTCGAAACGCTCTCGAGGTACTTTGATGTCAAACACTGATCGGTCTGAGCCGCACTGCTTTTAAGTCGAACACACCTAATATGTACGCGTAATTGCATCGCTTTGACCGTAGATCCCACCTTCTCACACGACATGATTGGTTCATTATGTACAATGCTTGCATGTTATTGGTCAACTACTTTTCGATCATTACCTTCAACTAGCATGAAAACAGGAAAACAAAGCCAAAACAAATCCTGGCCAGGACGCGTCCTGGGAAAATGGCACGTATGGTCACCCTAGGTAAAATACTGTCAATATTTAGACCTACTTAGTAGACCTATTTAGTATACTTCTTCTGTCACCACCACCACTCCCACCCAATTAATCTGTTACGTGCAAGAGGAGACCGTATACATTTGCTACAAATGTGATTTACTTTCTGCAGATGCGTGGCATTTCACGTCATATAAAGAGATCATATACATGTTTTAAAACTCAACCAAGCTGTGTTTTGTGCCTGCGGGGTTTCTGCACCTCTTTTTCTCTCTTTAAATTTAGTGTAGCCCATGTCACACCAGATGAGCTGCTGTGTCTGTGCACTTTTCACAACCTGTTTCACAATCTGTCTGCTTCACCAACACACACCCACACACTTACACACTACTCGTTGTTGAGCTTTGCAGATACTCATTTTTGCATTTTCTACTTGAACATCACATTGTTTTATCTTTGCCAAATGCGTAGGAACAATCAAAAAATTATGTTTACGTCATTAAACTCTAGTTCATTATGCATTCCTGACACGTTCATTTGTACTGTTCACTGAAGACTGCAAAGTTGTTGTTTTTTTATGTTAATTTAGATGATATATTGACTTAATTTATTGTATTGTAATTTCCTATGTAGAATTTACAGTGCACATGTTACAGATAACCAGGAAAAAAAATTATTTTTAATCTAGCTCTCATAAAATGTTCAAATTACATTATAGTTAATTTAAATATTGTCTACATTTACAAATGAACACACTTATAATAAATAGCACTCCTTTGATTGAATCTGTTATTACTTATGTCCTCATTTGGGTTTCTGAATTACCCTATTATGCAAACCTGCCCTCTAGAGGTCAAACATTGACATGCACATCCCACAATTCAAAGTAAGTTCATATCAGATGCAGTGCAAGTGCAAATGTTGCTATGACTTCAACACTATAATGCATCAATTACAAACAGCCATCTCAGGTTCAAATGTGACTGTGAAACTGCATATTTGCATAAACAATCAAACAAACACATGCACACTTAGTCACACTGCAGGACGTTTATGAAAGTGTCTCCACATGCATCATGTGAGAGGGCTTGTTTTTGCTGATGCACACAGGCAGACACCACTGTGACTTGACTGCAGTGAGATTTTTCACACGATGCTGAGTATACTGAGCCAAAAATAAATAAATAATCCTCAAACAAGAGAGAAGAGTAATCACGCTGCCAGGGCTTCTAAAGTCAACAGGAAATGTTGTTTGCATCCCATTTTACTAATTTAAATTACTAATTTTAAAATCCCATTTTTTACATATATTTCCAGTTTAAACAGGATATTCAATGAGAAATATTTGAGAGTGGGGCTTGATTTTGTCCATCAAGTGGTTGTCACAACAATAGAGCCTGGTAGATTAAGAGGAGGGGTTTAAAAAGTACAAGATGTCAGCCAAAAAGTAAGGTTGTTTCAAAGAATTCTAGGAAGTTGTTTCATGAGCCGTAACACAAGTTATTATATTTTGAAGAGTATTAAGACCTTCGTTCCTCAGAAAGTAAAAGAGGTTGATTTTGATTTTCATGTTGACTTTAAAATCAAGGCCTTTATGAAGGTCTGAGAATAATATCTGACAAACGTTAGCAACAGGTAAGAGTGACAACAGAAAGAGTCCAACATAAAGGTCACAAGTTTAAAAGAAACAGTACAGGTGGTTCAAAAACAAGAAGTTGCACATTTTATTGTCACCTGACTATTGTGTTTGGCCTCAAATGCAGTCAGCGTCTCTTTTAGAGGTGGGCTCACACACATAAACAGATTTTGAATTTGGATGAGTGTTGATGTCAGGACAAAAATTATATGATTCTATGATTTGTTTTGAGTCTTGCGCAGAGGTCGTATTAAGGTGAATGTCTAAAAAAGCAGTAAATGTGTTTTATTAACCTCTGAGGCCTCATTTACTCATCTTTTCCGCCTTTGTAATAATCTACATAATTGCATCTGTAATGTCTGCACCAGTGGATTGTGCCCTCCAACTATTTATATTTATGATGCGCCAGAGTGCAGTTTGGAAATCTCTATAATCCGGGTTTGTCTTATGTCTGTATATATGTTTATGCTGTTCAAATGATTAATGTAGATGTATATTCTTTGAAAGTTCTAAGGGAGATTAGAAAAAATAAAGCCAAACTTTTTATATGTTCAAGGCTGAATCCGATAAGCAAATTGTTTTTCTGTTGACATAATGAACAAAAGCTTTCAAACACCAAAATAATTTATGCTGCTGTCCACTTTGAAACTAAAATCATATTATTTAAGTTAATTAAGTTAATTGTGTAAATTATGGTCTTTGTTCTCTAAGTAATACTCTATGAATGTTTATAATTAAATTAGCATTTAATTAATATGTCTTTAACAATTACTTTGAACATCTCTTTTAAATAGGTATAATGCTAGGTACTATTATTAATGAGCATAGATTTTGTGAAAAAGATTTCGATTTAAAAAGCAGCTTTAGGAAAACTGCAAAACCACACAGAAATGTATTGGCGAGAAAGTCCAAATCTTCAAAAGTACTGAACTGACTGAGAAAGAAAAACAGCAGGACACCCGTAGGGCTGTGAATTCATGTGCAAACAATAAAGAATCAATCCATGCACATACAAACCCACAAGCAAGAACTGAGGCAGTGTTCATTTGTATGTGCATGGTTACACTAATCAGCTAGTTTTTTTTATGTGCAATACAAACAAATTCATATGAAGTCCATTGAGTGGTGTCTCCTGCCGTTTTAGATGAATCCATGTTGTGCATATAATGTTACAAGACACTAACCAGTATTGATAAGTGGGATTAAGTTTTTTTTTATTATTATTATTTTGCTAAAGATGCTACCTGTATATTACTTATGGCTTCTATGCAATGTTAGTTCATATACTAACTTTTTGTTTTTCTGTTTCTTTCAGAGCCATGACAGTATGGTGGACTGTTTGAGTCGAGTCATGCTGCACACAGCCGTGTCTTGCTGGCAGCCTTTGCTGGGGCTGGCCCTGGTGGCCGTGTTTGTGGGCTCCACTCTGGCCTGCCCCGCTCGCTGCGAGTGCTCCGCCCAGACCCGCTCTGTCATCTGCCACCGTAAGCGCTACAACGCCATCCCTGATGGAGTCCCAACTGAGACACGAATCCTTGATCTCAGCAAGAATCGCATTCCGGCCGTCAACCCTGATGACTTTGCTGTCTATCCACACATAGAAGAACTGGACCTGAGTGGGAACATCATTGCCTATGTTGAGCCTGGAGCCTTCAGCTCGCTTTACAGCCTCCACACACTGAGCTTAAAGAGTAACCGTATCAAGCTCCTCTCTCTAGGCGTCTTCTCCGGCCTCTCCAACCTGACGAACCTGGATATCAGTGACAACAAAGTTGTCATTCTGGTGGACTATATGTTCCAGGACCTGCGCATCCTCAGGTCATTAGAAGTTGGAGACAATGAGCTGGTTTACATCTCCCATCGGGCCTTTAGTGGACTACTGTCACTGGAGAGCCTGATGCTGGAGCGCTGTAACTTGACGGTGGTGCCCACAGATGCCCTGTCCCACCTGCACAACCTGGTGAGCCTACATATGCGCTACCTCAGTATCAGCTCTCTACACCCCTACTCCTTCAAGAAGCTCTTCCACCTCCGTCACCTAGAGATTGACAACTGGCCATCGTTAGATTTGGTCCCTGCTAATTCTCTGCATGGCCTCAACCTCACCATGCTTTCTATTACCAACACCAACCTGTCCACTTTCCCTTACCAGGCTCTTCGCCACCTGCCTTACCTCACACACCTTAACCTCTCCTACAGTCGTATCCGGACGGTGGAGGGTGGCCTGCTTCAGAACCTGGTGCGATTGCGTGAACTGAGGTTGGCTGGGTCTCAACTGGTGTCCATCGAACCCTACGCTTTCCAGGGCATCCGCTGGCTCCATTCACTAAATGTCTCCCACAACCACCTTGATACCCTGGAGAGGGGTGTATTCCATGCTCCTGAGGCCCTAGAGGTGCTGTTGATCAACAACAATCCTCTGGTGTGCGATTGCCGACTCATGTGGTTGCTGCAAAGACGCCATTCCATTTCTTTTGGAGACACCCAGCCCGAGTGCAGCACTCCGGAAGGAATTCACGGACGCCCCTTCAAGGAGTTCAAAGAGACCTTGCTATCCTACTACGTGACCTGCACCAAGCCGAAGATAAGAGAAAACCGGACTCAGATGGTGTCCGTGGAGGAGGGACAGTCAGCCCGTTTACACTGCAGCGCAGAGGGGACCCCACGGCCCACTATTTCCTGGGTCACCCCACGTCGGAGGCACCTGACCAACAGGAGCCATGGCAGGGTGATAGTCCACAACAACGGCTCATTGGATATCAAGGCGGCGGAGGTTCAGGATGACGGTGTGTATATGTGTGTGGCCTCTAACACGGCAGGCAATGACACTCTTATGGTATCACTGGCAGTGAAAAGTCTGGGCTCGCTGTATGCCAACAGGACCCAGCATTACACGGATTCAAGCAATGCCACTGCCAATGGTACCAACCTCCCCAATGTGACCTTTGGCCTGGACCTAAAGACTATCTTAGTTTCTACAGCCATGGGCTGTTTCACATTCCTAGGAGTGGTTCTCTTCTGCTTCCTGCTCCTGTTTGTATGGAGTAGAGGAAAAGGCAAACATAAAAACAACATTGATATTGAGTACGTGCCACGCTCAAAGTCCAATGGGACCTCTGCTGAGGAGGCGGACCAGGGTGCTGGACCACGTCGCTTTAACATGAAAATGATTTAAGACATTGAAAGTAATACCAGTAGGAATTTACCCTGATCTTTGTTTCACAAATGCTACCTGGAACAGGACTCCTTCAAACCAATGCCAGGAAACTCAACAGTCCCTAAGGTTCAGTCCAGGTTTTGGTTAAGCTTGGATTTCACTGGATGCGAAAGGGGAATAATATGTGTCAATAATGAACCACTTTCAATTTGTATGAAACCCTCTTGTTAAGAGGGGATGTTCACCAACACTCCAACACAAATTGTGTACAGAACCGATTTGTAAAATTCAAGTATTACTCTTATTTGCCGAGGCTCGCACATGCTTTCTCACTGCGACCAACAGATGATCGTAATCTGTTCTCTCCCTCATTATCCTGCGTATATGTACGTAATGCTCAGTTATGTATGTATATGTTAACATGTATAAACACTTTCTTTTGTTGCATTGTTCACGAAATGCAATGACCGCCAAAATTTGAACAGGCCTTGATTCGAAGGAAATACTGTGTGACCAAGCCATCGTCTCGCTACTCAAACTGTTTGAGGATGGAGGACAAAGGGCTTTAGCGGGTGTGAAATGTTACTCCGGGGAACATGTGTGCCGTTTGTCTACCCCAAGTTATTCTCCTGATATGAAGAATATTATATTTGTTTATAATCTGGAAAAAAAGAAGAGAGATTATTTATTAGCAAAAGGCCTTTTGTTCAAACTCAATAATACAAGGTGAAGATTTTCAAATGGTTTAAATTCATGATTTTGCTGCAAGTATACACACCATTTTTAGTTGTGTTCTTGTCCATTTCTGTGACTCTAACCCCTCATCTGGTACAAAATACAAAATGTCTCCATTTCCAGTCGATATACCATTATTCATTTTTTTAATAATTATTTTTCTTTTTCTTTCCTTCCCTAGTAAGAAATTCTGACTTTGTTGTGGTAGTTTCTCATTTTGTTGTTGAATCATTTAGATTGTAAACAGTTCAAAGTAAAAGAACAAAATACATGTATGTGGAATAAAGAATATTGATTTGTATTCTGATGTTGTATTTAGATTTATCTAATTGCATATATATAATATTTAAATTGATATAATTTCACACTGCTAAGTACAGTGTATCTTTGGATATGGTATATTTTATACACTTTGAAAGACAATTTAATTACATATAATTTAAGTGGTTTACATATAACTCTGCTGTCCAAACATTGTTAGGCAATCTGAGGTTGAACTAAAGAAACTGGATGAATCAGAGAAAATGTATGTGAGGATAAGATGAAACCGAATGCTGCTGAACTAAGATACTTTGCATCCATTGTCTCCACAGCAGGAAGCACATGTTATCTAGAGAAATATCTCTAGAAAAGCTGTTAACCCTGTGACATGAGGGAAATGAGTAGGTAAGATACATCCATCATGCCACATCCATCATGCCGATGAACAATGTGTTGAGAAACATGGATTGAATGGATTGAAAATCACAGTGGATGATAGCACTAATTATACAAATTGACAAGGGGGAGATGTTTTTATTGCTTCTTAATTGTTAGTTAGAACTTTTGTCCTCTTTTTTCCCCATAGTCTTTTTCTAAAGACAGTCAGAACACAAACATATGAAGTTACCTGAACAAGTGGTGTCTCTGCGTCTTAAAACCAGATCTATAAGGCTGTGCACTAACCATAAAGCCACCCATCAAAGCAGAATTCCCACTACTGCCAAGGGAGACCTAATTTGAGACCCTGGTCTGTTTTGTAACTATTGATTTCCCCAAAGACACTATGGGGTTACTGGCCAACATTAGGAATATTTTAATTTCTGCATCTTAAAACCAGATCTATAAGGCTGTGCACTAACCATAAAGCCACCCATCAAAGCAGAATTCCCACTACTGCCAAGGGAGACCTAATTTGAGACCCTGGTCTGTTTTGTAACTATTGATTTCCCCAAAGACACTATGGGGTTACTGGCCAACATTAGGAATATTCTAATTTCTCTAATCTCAGTCAAACCCAAAGGACCACATGCAAAACTGTTTCATTGGCCCTTTTCACTCCTTTTGGTCTGTGTTATTGCTGTCCCTCTGGACAGAAAGAAGGACACTCATGCTATTGCCTGAGAAAAACTAAAATTAGGTTGACTACGGTTAATGGGTCAGATGCTGCCATTTTCAACTCAAGGGGATTAGAAAAACTACTTCACAAAAAAACACACTCACAACAGCACACATAGACGTCCCTAAATTAATCATCTTTGACCTAATAAGTCCCTACAAAGTCCTTTCTCAAACTACATGACTAACTCAAACTTTAAATTTGATGTGTTAAATATTATGGTCTTATGTTTGACATGGCAAAGCGTTCTGTCTATTTTATTCTTTGTACTTGCTGTCAGAGTATATCTGATCTTTTGTAATAATGTCAGTATACTTATTTCCTCAATATTCCTAATGCCAGTTTGCAGGTTGTTCCCTCAAACTGTCTTGCACCATCAAAGTGACTTTGACTTCCAGTCTAGATTTTCAGATGTTTTGAACCTTGAGAATGCATATTTTTTAAAGGGGTCATCGGATGTGACATGCACTTTTACAAGTTGTTTGAACTGAAATGTGTGTTGGCAGTGTGTGTACACAACCACCCTATAATGATAAAAATTCACCCAGTGGTTTTTATTTTTATCTCGTTAAATTATTTTCCCTTTTCTCAAATCAAGCCGATCTCAGATGCCTGTCTGTGTGACGTCACACAGACCAAGGCCCTCCCACGATAGTTTGATTGACAGTAGCGTTTCAGCACAGACTGGACTGG
>NW_015505588.1:1359057-1394958 GCF_001515645.1 Sinocyclocheilus grahami | reverse complement strand
GACAGGCCCCTCCCACGATAGTTTGATTGACAGTGGCGTTTCAGCACAGACTGGACTGGTGTCTTACCTTAGACCCGCCCTGAGTGAGCTGTCATCAGTCCACCATTGTTTCACCGCCAGAGCAGATGTAGACAAGAATGACTCCTAAGCGACTGAGGTGTTCTGTTGTTGGATGTAATAATGAACATAGTAGTCGTCATTTACTCCCGACATCTGAGCCGCTAAAGACACAGTGGATTGCGTTTGTTTTTGAAGGGAATGTGCCCCCGATCTACCTAAATGTGTCTATGCTCACGCGAATCATTTGTGATCCAGCTTCCAGACAGGTTTTTTAATGAATCTTTGCAAATCGCCTTTCCTAATAATGTGCTAACTAGCAAGTTTCACGTTTAATGCGGCTAAAGTAAACAGTCTCTCAGAGAGCGGCATGGAAGAGGGTCAGCAGAGCTCATTTGCATTTAAAGGAACATGCAATAAAACGGCTTGCTGTAGTTCATGATCCAGCCTCATCTACAGAAGAAGTGAGTATAAGGTTTTTTAATGAATCTTTGCAAATCGCCTTTCCTAATAATGTGCTAACTAGCAAGTTTCACGTTTAATGCGGCTAAAGTAAACAGTCTCTCAGAGAGCGGCATGGAAGAGGGTCAGCAGAGCTCATTTGCATTTAAAGGAACATGCAATAAAACGGCTTGCTGTAGACAGAGCTGTTTTTTACAGGGTAAAAACGGTGTTGTTTTACACTACCATCGAAAAATTTTAACCAAACTATGTTACAGACTTTTCATTAAGACCCTAAAGATTCATATCAACTTGTGGAAAATGGGCATCTGATGACCCCTTTAACCACATCTTTCATCTGGTCTTCACCAAATTTTGTACAGACCATCTTAAGGCTAGACTTGTCAAAAGATTTTGAAAGCTTTTTGATGTACTAAACTGTTCACAAGTTACACATCAACCAAACATGAAGCAAATTCTCCCTTTTTATAATCCATGAAGCTATTTACAGTTCAAAGAGCAGTGGACACTGTTGTGGTAAACTAGTTATGATGTCTGGCATCACATGGAATACTGTATTCTCCGGGAATCCCAGGACCAGGGCATGAATAATTTATACGTTTGCATGGTTTCATTGTTTGCCTGGTTTATTTACACTGTTTTGATGTAGTCTGGAGTTCATTCTCTACTCAAAATGATCTGTTGGGGCTCAAAATTTGTTGTTGATTGTTACTGTTATTGTGTTTTGTTAGTTAGACAACATACTTTCAGCCATATACATGGCTTTTTGACACACTGTATGCCTTTAAAGTCCACTATATGCAATATCTATGTAGCGAATCAGCTCATGGGGAAATATGAATAATTAATCATAACTAGTTATAATTAATTACAAATATTTAGATCCGCTGAAGATATTTACTGACCTCTCAGGGTCAACTGTCTGTCAATTCTAAGAACGTTAATTTCCTGGTTAAAGGAAATAACTTTCTTACTGTACAACTCTACACAGAGCTTGTAGCATAAATCTGCATGATTAGGGACTCCAGTTATGAGCAAACAATGAACAACGTCAAGTGTGATACAAGTAAGACTTTATTAACTACATAAACACTTAAACTAGTCTAACATACTACATAAACACTTAAACTGGTCTAACATACACATACACACACACATACAGTTTGTATAGGAAAGGGTTAAAGCTTAACGCAGTAAAGAGAAGAGAAATAAGAATAGGAAACTATGGTACCATTTGATGTTCAGCAGATTTACAGCCTGAAGGAAACATCAGATTCTTAGTTCAAACACACCTTTGTAAAAAGGTGCAAATGATACCTAATGTATCAATTAATAAGACTAAGTTTGAATACTTGCACGTCTCGTCTGTCTGGTGTGGGGCTTTTAATGTCTCGGAAGATTCCCGCCTCTCAAAATGGGCTTGTCCAATGAGAAAGGCTGACATCCCAAGTGGGAGTTTTGAGATACTGGGGAGTTTTATGACTCTTTGTGTGGAAGCGTGGTAATTTGCATATGGAACTTGAATCGAAATTACTAAAGATTCTCAGGACACTAATATATTGCCTATGTACCAACATATAATATACACGCTCGTTTAGATCATCAGAAGGCGAATTCATAGATACTAAACATGGTAGGATTACATATAGGCAGGATGACAGGAATGGGTTCCATCATAAGCATGCATAAAATAGTCTAAAAATATCAAAGACAACATACACCATGACCTGAAGGATACACTGTTCATTCAAAGAAAGGTTTTCCTATGAATTAATTAGTAGAAAAGTCCATTTCTACTGTGCCTTGTGCCTCTTGCGATGGAACATGCAGTGATTTTCCCTGCTTCGCATTCCATTAGGTCGTAAATGTATCTGGTGTCAGGGTTGCCATGGTAACCAGGGTCCTGGGCCCTGTTCACAGACAACTTGGCACCCAGTATGTTTATTGGGTGAGGGGTCTGTGAACGTTTGTTAATCTAATGAATAATTGATTTGTTAAATCAAATGAAAAATGGTGTGTCTGATTGGTCCAGACGCTACAAACTATATACATTATAGTGCCAAAAGTATTGGCCTCTTCTAATTAACAGGTTTGACTACTTTAGTAATTTCCATGAGTACAAATCTTAATGTTTAAGCATATAATGTTATTCTAGGGAATTGTATGCTTCTAATTTTATAGCAACCGTTTGGACAGAACCCTTTTCTATTCTAGCATGACAGTGTCTCTGTGTATAAGACAAGGTTCAAAAAGAAATGATTGATTCAGTCAGTGTGGAAGAACTTGACTGGTCTGCAGAAAGCCAAGTCCTAATCCCAGCTGAACACCTCTGGTGTGACTTTAAATGCAGACCTTGAGCCACAAACTCATCACCAAACACCAATGACTTTTACATATGGGTAAAGTCATTTTAGACACTTCCAAAACTGTTGCAACAGAGATGGAAATACAATTTTTAAATACATTAATTATGTTTCCGTCTTTGTTGCTACAGTTCTGTGAGTTCCTTTTTCTGTTCTAAAGATGGGGGTGTCAATTAAACAGCATTTGTTATATTAAGTACCATCACATCAGATTGTTAAGTACAAGTTCTGTCATGACTTCTCTCTGAAAGTATGCATGGAAATGTTAATGTGTTCGGTCTTGGTGGAATAGATCTGCAACAGAGCAAGTACTGAGACTTGCTATACTGCCAATACATCCACAGACATGCTGCTGCACATATAACATATATGAAATAACCTCGCATATATAGCATACATTAAATTACCCCATAGAAGATCTATACAGGTGGAGCTGGGGAAGGTGGATGATTTCTGAAGCATGCTGCAACTGCTACAGCAAGCACTGGCCAAGTATTTGAATGTTGAGCAGCAAGCTCATTGGCTGTTGATGCAACTAGAACCAGTCGGCTGCACCATGTGAATAATGATGTGATTATATCAGATTGAGATAGAACCTGTCGACCTGCGGTATCTAGAGTTTCATGACAGAACTTTTTATTTGCTGTACTCTATCAAATGGTTTGAGTTAGATTTATTCACTGCCTCAAAAAGTTGATTTTATTTAATATTGTACCATTTAAATGTACTCACATATCTTTCTTATCTTCTTTGAAATTTAATTAAGTGTAAAATAATGTTTATGAATCATATTTGAGAAAAGATTTTATACCTAATTCTGACAGAAAATGTCTATTTTATATCTTCTGTCATTTTAAACAATTTGGCTCTGTGTTAAAAAAAAGCACGCACATCAGCTTGTTCATTTGAGAGCAAATTTAATTAGAGAAACCCTGTAGGGCTGTGACTGAGGTACTCTTACAGGATGTCATACAGAAAAAGATTTTGCATGACTGAGTTTTATTTATGATGTCTATAACTGTGTTCCAAAAGACCTCTGAGGCACCACTGACAATCTGACGATGACTGAATTATGATTTGTTTACACATAATGTGTAGTCTACAGTGTAGTGCAGATTCTGCGTGAATCAGGCAAATTTCAGGTAAAGTATCATGTTATTCCTATCTGACTTTCATGGAATACAGAAGCTGCTGAAAGAGAATGTGTTTCAGGTACATAGTGTACAGTTCACGAAACAAATGTTGCAGAAAGTGGTTGTGAGTCATTGTTTTGAGTAGTAGAGTTAGAAAATGTGAAAACATTTTCTATTGTTTACTGTTTGATAGTCAATAGCGCGAGACAATGAACAAATTACACTTATAAGCTAGTTAATCAAAAATACACAGTACAGCTATGTTAGTCCAACTCCAGAACGAATGATCATCTGTATTTGTTTTTTGTTTTGTTTTTAGAAAATCAAACATGTAAAGCACAACCAGTCCTATTCCTGAATGAATGATTCTCATGAACAGGTTCTTTTTAGTTCATCAAAAACATGCAGCACATCCATAGTAGTCTAAATCCAGAATGACTTACTATGGCAGGTTCTTTCTTTTTTTATATATAAATCAAAAACATAAAGAACGCACATTGTAGTTCATTTATACACTGAATGACCCCTAAGAGCCAGTTCTTTCTAGTGATTCTTTTCAAAGACATAGCACAATCAGTGTAGGCTGATTCCTGAATAAATGGCTCTTTTTAATTAATCAAACACATCTAAATAACCTGTATTAATATTTGCGTTTATTGCAATGTGTAAAGGTTTCTGTCAGTAGCACTTCATAAATATATAAAAAGATAATAATAAATAAATAATTTATTTGTTTGGTATGTTGCTTGTTATAAATTAATTTAGCAATAAGGAACCTAAATAGTTACATTCTTCCCAATTCCCATCCCTTATCATCTTTCTGGATATATTTACTATATATTTGAGAACATGTCTGTCCTTGGCTCTTAGTCAGACTGAAAGTCCTTCACCTCTGCCCAGAAAGATCAATGTTCCATATGAGAGTTTTATTAAGTCTAGTCACTTGCCCTATAATTGGGCAGAAGCCTGTTTACCTCAGGTTCCCTCAAGTTTCCTCAAAATCCATTTTTGTGAAGACCTACTTAGGGGACTCCCAACACTGCCGCCAGTTTTTCTACTAAACAAAACCTAGAATAATAAAAAAAATTTAACTTTATAAAAGTTACAGCAAAAGTTCTAACCTGCTGTATTCTGGTGTGAGGAAAGTGGGACACTCTTGCTTCAGTGAAAGAGAAGTGTCAACAGTGACTGTTATCCAATCTTCAATCTGCAAGTTATCAACAAAAGCAGAATACCCACATCAATCATTCTACTGCCAGACATTCCTCTCCAATTACGTTCTCTTCAAGGGCATTGTCTTTTTTAAGCCCAATTCTGAGAGATCTGATTGCATTCTTATCAAATGATCTGACAATTGATTTAGATGCTCAGATATTGTGAGAGTGGTGTTAAAATGAATGATATTGACTTGAGATTCACAGCTGTGGATGGAAAAACAACAAAAAGCAAGATGTCAACGGATGTAATGAGGCAAAAGAGGAAGGGCGGCAGGGGCTGATGTGTGTGACAAGAAAAGGAGGACGGTCACACATCAAACTCCACGCCAATTTGGTCAGGGCCACAATTCTGCATTTCAATCTGTGTGAAACACTTTCGTCCAGCTGTAATATAAAATGGCAATTTGTCAATTGTGCCACTCAAATGTCAGATCTGAAAAGCAATTTTACAGCACTTCATGCTAAAGGGGCCATTCTGAAAAGATACTACTTGTTGGTTTTATTAAAGCCAACACAACTTTCCAAAGGAGTTAAGTTCTGAATGCATGCACGCATATATGTTTTACAGGCACAGTCATGCTGCTGATATCTGATTGGATTGCTCAGGTCATGTGATGTGGTTCCAACATGTTTGTTCAATCTGTCTTTATTTGGACCTGTCAGAAGGAGTAATCGCACCACTGAGAACTCAAACCAAGCAACACAAATTGCTCTACAACTTGTTACACACGCCTGCCTGTCAGCCTTCAAGGTCTCCAAAGACAATTCAATTCAACCAGACATGCAAATTTGCTGTTATTTAAATAAAAGCGAAACCGAGAATGTGTTTTACAGCAGCATGTATTTCCACAATCCCAGTTTCTGTAATTCGCTTGATTTGTTTCCCCTTGTCACACTGAGAAGTGTGCTTTAGTCACATTAAGATTCAAACAACAACCTCATTCCAGTTTTATAGTAAAAGCATCTTTTTCCACTCTGTCACAATGGTTAAGTGCAGACTTGCGGGCCTGGGAAATCTGATGTGCCTTGATAACTTGTAGCTGCACATTCCTGCAACCAATAAGCTCTAATCTAATACAAGGCAGAAAGGCAGGGATGTACCTCCCTGGCTCATAGGTTTACTGCACTGATTATGTTAGGAGTTAGGCTACCAGTGCATAATTGTATTTAGCTTCACATAAATCCTCATTCAAATAATGAACAGCAAATGCATAACGCAATATGGTGTCTTATCGAACAGTGAAGTATTGTATAGAGAAGCATATGTCTTTTTAAAGAAGACAAATACTTGTGCTATAATAAAGTAAGTAGAAGGTGTTACGGTAATTTCTTAAGTGCAGTGCTGTTATGAACTAAATGTACAGCAAAGTACTTGAAATGAAACGTATGGGTTATGCTGCTAAAAACTGCTTTGATATTTTATGAACTTTTTATTTTTATAGAACTTTAGCAAAAAAATTATTAACTGCTCAGTTGCGACCTAAAATATGGTCAAAGAGATAGCTAAATATAAACAAAATGATGCAACAAACCATATAATTGTGGTGTGTAGTTAAAAAATCTAAATAAATTGGCTTAAAAGGCAGAATAAAAAGCATCTCATATCCTCTTTCCCATTCAGCCTGTCATATTAATAATTTTGCATATATTCTTTGGTTCATGCAGTTTACCTTAATAATAACTTATGAAAGTACATTTTAATAATAAGAAGAATTTCAAAGTTGTATACTGTTTTTGTTCATGTTTGTGCCATAAAAAATCCTAGGTCGCACCTTGATGTCCAATATAAAATCTGAACACTGAAGCAAAACTGCTGCTTTAACACAAAATCAAATCGGTTAAAATGACTCAGCTTTTCAGCGTAAATCAAATGTACTGTGCTGAGACATTTTTGTTCAGCCCAAAATTATTATTCTGAAATCATTGACGACATTAAATATTTGCATGCTTTAATTCTCACACCTGTTCCATGACCTACAGCAAGAAGAGTGCTTACTGCTCTTTACATAAAGAAAATCAATTTCAAAGGCAGCTTCTGTGACAAGAAGACTGATATTTCAATGTGTGAAGTAACATAGCTGAGGAGGAGGGCAACGCCACTGAGAATACAATCCCGATAACATCAAAAAGAATATATGAGAAATGCCTTAGTATTCTGGGTTAGAAGGGTATGAAATAAACATCTTAGACATGATTAAAGAGAAGTTTAGACAGCTAAAAGACAAATAATTCAGTTGTATGTTATTACTGAGATAAAAATATTTGAAGAGAAAATATAACCTTTACAAATCTGCCATAAAGCCAATCTGCCAAATGTGTTTGTAGAAATTGAACATTTCATTTTAAGTCAGTAAGTCGTTATATTTATTCATATTAAGAGAGTCTTTAAATGGGAAAAGCTTTTTAAATCAGTGTCTAGGTGCATTCAGTCAGTTTAATAAGCAGGCAAGGAAAGCACTCATTCATAGAGTTCGTAGAGTCCAAAATATGATGCATGATGCTTTCAGCTGAGATTTTTTTTAATGAGAATAAATACACAACTCATGGCAATCTAGCACATCTATTGACTTAAACACTTGACCATGAGAAAAAATGAAAGCCTGCAACATCTATTGACAAACAGGACCACAGTATGGGCAGAGTACAACCAGCCAAAAAAATAAGATGTGTAAAAATAAACAAATGAATAAATAAAGTTTGGTGAATCAGCAGCTCTTTGTTCTCCCATTTGTTTCCATCTCTCACTTCTATTTCATTTTCATTGCTGGCTATAGATGGAAAAAGAAAGTCTGCAGGGCACATATTAGTAATTCATAAACACTGGAACTAAATTTGACACTCAGTATTCCAGTAAAAGGAGGACAAGGGCTGCTTATATAACTGGGTTAAATTAGGCCCAGCATGTGGAAGTGGTTGAGTTCGTATACAGGGACAACTTTGGATGTCTAGCATCTTGAGTACATACATCGACACCAATTTGTTCATTTTTTAAATAAAAATGTTGCTTATTAAAAACAATACATTATATATTAATATTAATAAAATGATACATTAATATCATTTCAGAACAAAAAAAAAAGATAGAATTTTAGGATGCTCTGTGTCATCCATTGTGGTGTGCAGCACCCTTTATTAATCTAAACTGGAATATTTTATTGAACGAGTTAATGACTCATAAGCTTGGTTCATTCCTGAATTAATCAGTGTTTTTGAACAAATCAGTTAAATTAATGGTTTAACTGCAGAAAGAGTCACAAAAAAAATCTCCACCACTTGTGGACAGACATAATTCTATACACATCAGTTTGTGTTTGGATTGAAGTACTGTATATGTGGGAGAAAGGATGGACCATTTTTTGTAAATGCGCTTCACCAGCATGCAGCAGCAAACTGTAGTGCAGTAGTGCACTATAGTACTGTTGTATTGTAGTGCAGTAGTCACAAAATCAAAGACCTTATACTTGTCAATACTACCAATGGTCACAAAAGACGCATTTGCGATGCACGTGTGTAAACAACAATCTGTCTCACCCGACCAGTCGTGATCACCCAAGACAGATGTTAACATCAGGTGTAAACATGGCCTGCAGGTGATGGAAAGTGACGCTGACAGCTCTAAAATATGTATGTGTGCAAATCTCAGCAGATCCCACAGGTACCATTAACACAGCACAAGCCATTAGTTTTACAAAGTCATGTGAAACTACATTTTGGTGGTGCTAATTCAACACTAATAACACAGAGAAAGATAGAAATTTGTCTTTGCAAATGTTACATTCGAAATCCATTTACAGATAAAATCATTTGTTTTACATAAGGGTACAAAATGTTGTCTGTTTGCATGTTGTTCATTAATATTTTATGGTAAAGATTCAGTAATTAGAATCTTTAATCTTTTTACTGAATCTTATTCAGTAATAAGAAAAAAAATATTTTAGTGGTTGATATAAGGCAAATAAAAACTAATATTTGTTTTTTAAAACCATGAAATAGATTAATTAAATCAATGCAATGTTGCACGTTGTTTTGACATTCAGTTTTTTTCTATGACACTGCATCTGGGTAAGCTTCCATGAAATTAAATGCAATTGCTTTTGAATGCACACATAACAATGAGGCATTCAGCCATCAAAAATGATGTTTTGCATTTGTTAATTCAGTGTCTATGTGTTTCAATTACGTGCTTGGCAACGATATTGGTCAAAACACCAGTGAACAAGGCAAAATGTAATGCATGTAAGCCCAGATTCTTTTTAAATCAACCAAGTTTTTGTAAGACAATTTAAAGCTTAATGCATAGCATGTCCCTATGTCAAGTAGAACTGATATGTATCCTGTGATTGAACAATTGAAGACAGGAAGAAAGGGTCTGGTGCAAGAAAAGAATAAAAAAACGACCTTGGTGTTCCACTTGCAGGTCAGCAATGGGAGCAGTTAAGCACCATGCAGTTCAAATTGTGGGGCCTTGCATCACTTATGAAGACTCAGCCCAAAGGGTCAAGTGCCCCAGAGGTAAGAAGAAATGAGGAGGAAAGTATAGGCATATGCATAAGTAATAAGAAAGCTAAAGCGGTCAGTTAATGTGGAGACTCAGGCAGCCCTGTAGGGGACCTCTGGCTGGTCTAGCTCAAGAAATAATAAACAGGCAGGAAGATCTCATACGGAGATGTCTTCTGAGTAGCCATATAAGCATGTACACACTGGAGAGTATGTGGTTCAATTGTTGCAGTTTGTGGAAATTTCTTCTTACTGTTGACATAAACAAACAGACAGTTAGGAGAGGGAGGACAATGTTTTTATTTAATACCTTTCAAAAAAAAAAATTTCTTTGTAGTCTTTCGTCCAGGAGTCCTATGATTAAGTTATGATTAAGATTTCGTAACTATACCATTCTGGTGGCTAGATAGGAGTGCTAATAGATTTTTCCTTGTATAGACCTGTTTATACCTGTTTCCTGTGCACCCCAAACCCATTCACCAATCAGAGCACCAAATTACTGCAATTACCGCCAGCTGAATTGGTGTTCAGACAAGATTTTTAAAAGTCTTTTAAACATTCAAGGAGTGGAAATGTAATATGAATGTTGGCGAACTTTTCATTTTGCACAATCATTGATGTTCCTCTTCAGTTTCGTTTTATTTTTCATTTGTATTTGTTTTTTAAGTTATGTAACTCTTTAACTTTGACAAAAGCATAAGTTAAAGCTTATTTTCTTTTTTCTTTTTTGTTTGATGTGTGGGCATGGATTGTAGCTGGGTTAAAGATTCAATCAAAGCTTGCCACCTGTTTGTGAATTTATGAATTCAATGAAGTGATATTAGTTTGATTCCTTTGAAGTAATTTAAAAGAAGTTTGTTTAAAATTGATTTTTTTTTCTGAGGCAGACATTGCATGAGGTTTTAAACCTAAAGTAATGTTTGGTTTGGTTTGATTTGATTTAATTCTGCATGAGGCAGACAAGTACAATGCAAAGAATATCTGATTTGAAGTTATTTTCTTCCATGTGATGTGTGTTAAATGAATGGGATGAGATGGATGGTGCTTTACGTGACCATTTGAGTTACATGAAGTGGTTTTATTGCAGAGGGGAGTAAAACTTCAGGTCTGTACTTAAAGCTAAGGTCACAGGTTTTATGAGTTGAAGTGAACTTCAGACTGAAGACATCAATTAAATGGATCTTTAAAGACTCTCATTCTGCCAAGGTCACCGAAATGGCGCTCTTGATAGATCTGACAAAATGTTCTCTTTTGTGTAACCCTCATAAATGGCTATTAGTTTGATTCCCCACTGTGTTTTTGAAGGTCTGCATGTTCAACAGTATTGTAAGGGCATATTGGAAATGTTTAAGTTTAGAATTTATTTGCAACCCACAGTAATACATTTTTGTCTGATATGATTTAATTCTGTTTTGCATTATAAAATATTAAATTTGAAAGCTTCTTAACGCTATATATTCTGATATATGCTAATTAGTTGCTAGCTGCTGATATAAGGGCAATCAACTCCTTAAGAAGGACAAATAACCTTTTCATTACGTTTTAAGTTCAACTAAGTCAATCTGCTAATGTATTACTGAAAGTCTAACTTGTTACCAAAGCTGAGAACCCTGACACACAAGTTAGTAAAGGATATCTGCAAGTTGCCATGGAAACCAAGGTCCTTTGAATCAAAGCGATGTTCGTGGGAACGGTTAAGGCATCCCATACTCCAAACCTAAACCTCAGATGATGCAGAAGACAGCTAAAGACTGGGTCAAGAGGGTGAGGAAACACTCTTTTATATCTTCCAGATTTTACTGCTGTGGACAGTGTGTTGCTTACTGTCATAATAGCACAATTCATGATAGTTCTGCAAAGATATTCATCTATGATAGCAAATGCAAATGTTTTTCAGGTCCCACTTTATATTAAGTGGCCTTAATGTACTTACATCAAAAAATAAGTGCAATGTACTTATTGTGTTCATATTGTATTGCAAAACATTTTTGCTGCTATTGAGGTGGGATACGGGTGAGGTTAGGGACAGGTTTGGTGGTATGGGTAGGTTTAAGGGTGGGGTAAGGTGTAAGGGATGGGTCAACAGTGTAATTATAAATGTAATTACAGAAATTAATTACAGATGTAATTACATGCAGGTATTTTTTAAATATAAGTACAATGCAAAAACATGTATGTACACAATAAGTGCATTGTACCAAATGATTAATTTAAATGTAAGTACATAGTTGTTAAGGCTACTTAATATAAAGTGGGTCCATTTTTCAGTCTGGAGAAAGCGCAAAGAGCATGCCACAACAATTATATGCACTCCCTCCTAAATAACGCAAGCTGTCTGTCTTCTCTTCATGGGAATACTGAACAGCATGTTGTGGTTCATAAATGTCTTGTTGTTAAAGAAAGAGATGGTGCACAGTCAGATCGGCAGGAAGTCAAAGTGGATTACTCTTTCAGCATGCATTTACACTTGTATAAGCACTTAGAAGTGGAGTGTGGCTGTCTTTCAGTAAAAACACAATGCTCAGAGAAAGAATGTTCAGTGGAAAGTAATTACTATCGTCCGGAACAACCAGTGCACCTGTTCTTCATCTGTGCAAATTGTTTTATTTTTTAAATCATTAGCATATTTATTACTCTCATTCATGTCGTTCCAAACCCCTAAGACCTTTGTTCATCTTCGGAACACAAATTAAGATATTTTTGGTGAAATCCGAGAGCTTTCTGACCCTCCTATAGACAGCAACGCAACTGGCATGTTCAAGGCCCAGAAAGGTATTAAGGACATTGTTAAAATAGTCCTTGTGACATCAGTGGTTCAATCTTAATTTTATGAAGCTGCGAGAATACCTTTTGTGCACAAAGAAAACAAAAATAACGACTTTATTCTACAATTCTTCTCTTCCGCGTCACCGTCCGCTGCCATTCACGAGAGTACTACGGCACATGTGTGTGCAGTTCAGTTACATTGCTGTCTATGCAGGGTCAGAAAGCTATTGGATTTCATCCAAAATATCTTAATTTCCTTTCCAAACGAAGGTCGTACGGGTTTGGAACGACATGAGGCTGAGTAATTAATAATAGAATTTTCATTTTCATTGTTGGGTGACAGGAGTAGTGAAGTAGTGACAGGTGTTTTTTTCCAAATTGTGATTTAAATACAAATGAAACGGATTTTGAAAAGTGGGCATTGCACACAAAAAAATAGTGGAAGATGGAATGGGGTTTAAAATTAAGTGATGGGACAAGTCTGACATTTTTCACTGAAAGATCAAGTTGTGTTATTTTGAACATTACAAGGTCAGTATGACAAAATAGCAGAAGGAACTGGATGATACATTAAAGAAAGTTATCAGTCCACAACATGGGTTGGTTCATCTGGCTCCCCGACTAAGCCTGGTTTCTCCCTAGGTTTTTTCTCTATTTCTGTCACTGAGGGACACTTCATACTTGGCAATGTTATTGATTTGACTGCACGGACACTATTGGATGAGAACTGAACTCAGCCAGATGATGACATCACAGTTTTCTCCAGAGCTCCTTTATAGATTAATTAAACTCATTCCATAATTGATGGACTTTTCACAGTTACTGAAGTGAACTGAATCAACAATGAACTGATTTCAACTGAATAATGCATACTAAAATAAAGACAGCAGAATAGAAACAGAAATAGAATAGAACAGCAGAAAAGACAGCACAACAGCAGAATAAAGACAATAGAGTAATTAATAAATAATTGCTTTGAAACAATCTGTACTGTATAAAGGGCTATATAAATAAAGGTGACTTGACTTATGTGAATTTTCATCTCAGGCTTACTTTAATTAAATGCATTTATGTCTATACAAACACAACAAGACTTCGATGTTCAGAATTGTGTTATGTTTTCCGAGTGTTATGTTTTATTTTAACTGTAGTTGCTGTTGTTGTCTAAAGTGATTCTTCAGTAATGTTTGGTTTCTAAGAATACTTTGAAGGTGACTGAATTATGCATTGAGCTAGTTAAGCCTACGAATAAATTGCAAAACAAATGAAAGAGTTATTGCATTTTGCTGTCAGCACAACACAGTTAAGAGTTATTCAGTTAAAGTAGTTGGAGCAAAATTGTTGTTCTTCATGCTGTTTTATGTAATTTTACCAACAAACAAAAAGCACTCATGTAAAATCGATGCCCTTATATCTGAAACTCTTCTCTCTCTCTCTCTCTCTCTCTCTCCATCAAGAAGCATCAAGGAGCTTTTTGTTGTCCAGTACAGCTCAGATAGAGGATAGAATGACAATGAATGAATGGCTTGGCCATGTTCATATATATATATATATATATACAGTATATATATGCAGCCTTTATTTTGGCATCTCAGAAATGGCCAATATCTAATGGCCTACATACTAAACATATAGAGCTGTAAAGGAAGACCTTGGTTCTACACTGGTTTACCATTATGTTCCCCTCTCTCTTCTCCTGACTTTCTGTCTCTCTCCGTACTGCTAGACTAAAATATGGCAAAAGCCCTCAAAAATAAAAGTAAAAAGAAAAAAGAGTGTACCTTTAACATAAGCAATTTATCATACAGGAGCATGTTAGAAATATTATTAGAAATACAGCGATATTGAATTTCAAGAATATATAGTTATGGATTATTTTTAAGTGCATGTGCGTTTCTTCACTCATGATGAACACCAAATAGACACTGTTGATGAGAAAGTGTGGTCAGTGATATCATAATATATTCATTAGTCTGACACCAAGAAGTCCAAAATGAGATTCTGTGCAAAAAAGTATATAGTGTATTATATTTAACAAAATGTTGTCCTCATTTATAATCACAAGAATAATTTCAGGATCGTATTTGTCAGATATCCACATGTCAAATATAATAAATATGCGAATGTGATGAATTTCACAAATTTTCTGTAAGGCTTACATTTTGCAGAGCCTCTGGGCAGGTTTAGCCATCTGCAGTTAGAAACTGACTCAATACCAAGCCGATGCATATTTATGAGAAACCACCGATCATGATACAACAGAATTAATACAGCATAAGAAACAAAGTAAAGATTTGTATTATCTTCTTAATATACAAAGTCTACTTTGCAGCATCTTCCAATGACAACAGTTCCCAAATTAGGGGGAGTTGTGGCCTAATGGTCAGAGAGTTCGAGTTTCGTACCGGCAGGGATTGTAGGTGGGGAGAGTGAATGTACAGCGTTCTCTCCCACTGCTGTGTGTGTGCACTTTGGATGGGATAAATGCAGAGTACTAATTCCGAGTATGGGTCACCATACTTGGCCACATGGCACGTCACATGTCACGTCACATGATCCTCTATGCACGTAGCTCTGCATTAGGCTGTAATTGGGCATGCGAATCACAGAAGCCATTAAGTTGACTAATGGCTTCCTGTCTGTGCTTCCTCTCTGCATGGAGGGAATCGTGCAAAACCACACAGGCCCATGGCTGTCTTCACTATGTTATTGCACGGCATGCAATGCAATCTAATCTGCTGCTGCAGGCCTACTAACCTGCCTGCTAAATAATAAACACCACTGGACAGCAGCCTGCAAGGCCACGTATAATCCAGGTATTGCTTTCTGTGTTTATTGCTCTGTGTTCATTATCTGCCTTCTCCTCTGGCACTTAGAAGGCTGTTAAATTGTTTTCTTCATTTTGTTTATATTTTCCTTTTTTTTCATCTCCCCAAGTATGATTTTTTTTTATCCCCTTCACACTCTCTCTTTAATATAAAGTTATGTATGCTAGAAAACTTCAGTTGTTTATATATATAATAGGTCCATATTGTTTATTAATCATGGCATCATGACATCAATTTACCTGCATTTTAATTCTAGAATTTGTGTGAGAATAGAATAGAATAGAATAGAATAGACATTTCGTCATTTAGCAGACTCTTTTGTCCAAAGCGACTTACAAATGAATACAATAGAAGCTATCAAACCAACAAAAGAGCAATAATATGCAGGTGCTATGACAAGTCTCGGTTAGCCTAACGCAGTACACGTAGCAAGGTGTTTTTTATAAGAGATAAAAAGAAAACAAGTAGATAGAATAGAAAAAGAATAGGCAACGCTAGTGTTAGAGCAGGGGTGTCAAACTCAGTTCCAGGAGGGCCGCAGCCCTGCTTAGTTTAGTTCCAACCTTGCTCCAACACACATACCATCTAGTTTTCAAATAAGCCTGAAGGACCTGATTAGCTGGATCAGGTGTGTTTAATTAGGGTTGGAGCTAAACTCTGCAGGTCTGTGGCCCTCCAGGAATTGAATTTGACACCCTTGTGTTAGAGGGTCTTTTTTATAATAAATAAATAGAAAACAAGCAGATAGAATAGAAAAATAATAAAGAAAGCTAGTGTTAGAGGCCATTGTTTTAAAAAAACAAGCAGTTAGAAAACAAATACTTGTTGAATAGTGTTAGAGGGCTTTTTTAAATAAAAAAGAAAACAAATAGATAAAATAGAATTAGAATAGAGAGTGCTAGAGTTAAATGGTCAAAAAAGATAGACTTTTAGCCTTTTCTTGAAGATAGCAAGGGACTCTGCTCGGATTGAGTTGGACAGAGTATTCCACCAGGAGGGAACAGTCTGTGTAAAAGTTTGTAAAAGTGATTTTTTGCCTCTTTGGGATGGCCCAATAATGCACCATTCATGTCACAAAGGATTTAGTTTACGACACTGCTCATACATTCCAGATAGAATAGAAAAATAATAAAGAAAGCTAGTGTTAGAGGCCATTGTTTTAAAAAAACAAGCAGTTAGAAAACAAATACTTGTTGAATAGTGTTAGAGGGCTTTTTTAAATAAAAAAGAAAACAAATAGATAAAATAGAATTAGAATAGAGAGTGCTAGAGTTAAATGGTCAAAAAAGATAGACTTTTAGCCTTTTCTTGAAGATAGCAAGGGACTCTGCTCGGATTGAGTTGGACAGAGTATTCCACCAGGAGGGAACAGTCTGTGTAAAAGTTTGTAAAAGTGATTTTTTGCCTTTTGTTTAAGAGCATAAGTTAAATAAATGTGACTATACCTGCAGGGTTCAAAGAAGAGATTTACATTTAAGGGCAGAGAAGGGATACACACACACATACATAAAGTATGTTTTAAAAACTTCATGAAATGTATCATTATTTGCAACATATTAAGAGGATAATAAGATATTCCTGTTGTTGCCAACTTACATCATTATGGTAACAATCCAAGTGAAGATAATGAGGAAATTACATTGCCTTTCATTGCTCCCTTCCAAATTTGTTTCTAACAACTTCATTATGACATGCAAGTACCCTGCTCCCTCCAAAGTCCCCACTTCAAGGGCTCTGACCTTCAGAGTGAGTAGGTCACAAGGATGCTCAATTCCATTTGGAATTTGCCCTCTTTTGTTGCTACCGTAAAAGCAATCTGCCCCTTGTGAATTCTTAAGGTGAATTCCCATCCCTCGTGAAAACGAGATAGAACTATGAAACTCAGAACTCCGTTAACAGTCTTTCCTTCCTCTGAACTGTATGTTTGTGTGTTTTAGCTTAAGTTTATGTGATCTAGAATAGCCAATAAATTTCATGTTTCATTTATAACTAAGCAATTGTCTGGTGTCATATAATTTTGTGTCAATTCTATTGCCAAAAGATCCTTGCTTGCTACCTTAGCTCGTAGCTTACTCATAATAATTACCTCTCTTTCAAGAGCTGACAAATCATCATAACTGTATTTCACCCGTGGCCAGGGAGAATACAAAATTTACATATTCAATTGGTAATATACACTGACATCAACTTCTCGCTGGCCGAGTAGCTGATAAAAGTATAAACTATTGAAAGTCAAAGTCAGTTCTGATCAGGAGGACCTCGAATTCTCAGATCGAGTTCTTTTAAAACCTGAGCTAGAAATAAACCTGAATGAATTAATAATGATTAATTCCCTTACAACTAAGTAAAATTATTACAGTATACATAAACACAGTCTGACTGTCGCACAACTCTGATTGAAATTCAACGACATCAAAGCTGTGATGTGATTAGTTATCAAGGGACACGTGATCCAAGTTGACTATTATGCTTTCTCCAATGGCAGAGCCATAAACCCTCATATCTCCCAATAATAAGCACATCTCTTGTTAAAGGGGATAGCTGAGTCTGGGCAAATTCCAAACTGCGTTTTTACACTCTTGAAGGGCACTTCAAGAAGGGGACACCATTTATAGGGGCATTCCAAAAGAAAGTGAACACCTGAATTGCTGCACGAAGGGCCCTTCCACAAGTCCGTTAGCAAAGGGTACATGCCATGGTCACTTCAAGGAAGTAATTTTATCATTTATGGTCATGTGACCAAGGGTGATTCATTTTTTTATATCTAGAAATGGTGGGAGAGTTCGAGTTAAAGTATATAAAATAAATTACAGTTGTTTGTTTTGTTGTGATATATTACACACATTTTCGTCATGCATTTCGTATAAGGTTTAAATATATTTCATAGGTTAGAAATGTGTTTAAGAGCATAAGTTAAATAAATGTGACTATACCTGCAGGGTTCAAAGAAGAGATGGCAAGTTTTTTTTACATTTAAGGGCAGAGAAGGGATACACACACACATACATAAAGTATGTTTTAAAAACTTCATGAAATGTATCATTATTTGCAACATATTAAGAGGATAAGAAGATATTCCTGTTGTTGCCAACTTACATCATTATGGTAACAATCCAAGTGAAGATAATGAGGAAATTACATTGCCTTTCATTGCTCCCTTCCAAATTTGTTTCTAACAACTTCATTATGACATGCAAGTACCCTGCTCCCTCCAAAGTCCCCACTTTAAGGGCTCTGACCTTCAGAGTGAGTAGGTCACAAGGATGCTCAATTCCATTTGGAATTTGCCCTCTTTTGTTGCTACCGTAAAAGCAATCTGCCCCTTTCATGGAATTCCGTAGGCTACGAGCTCATGTTGACACAAGTGATCTCATTGATTACTCATCAAGTGCATCTAGGGACCAATGCTTTATGAGTTCTACAACAGAGATGTGGCCTGAAATGGCTCTTTTCATCTAAACTCTTCATTCTTAGGCGTGAGCTGTTCATGACAATAGTGCTGGGTTCAGACGCAATCAAACGTCAGCTCTTACTAATAAGCCGTCGGAGAGCCGTGATCAGCGTTTGATATCTGACGAATATCAAAAGCCCTGGCAGGTTTCCTCCAGGCATGTACTCGGCCCTTTCCTCCCCGGCCAAGAGACGATCACTCTTCATGTGAAGTGAATGGCACTCACATCCAGCTCTCTGTGTGATTCACCAAGGGTAGCACAATATGACAGGCCTTGTGAGTAGAAGAACTTAAAGAAAAAAAGGGTCAGGGGCGAGAAGAGAGGGCTTGTTCTGTGCTAGAGACAGGAAAAATAAGCCCTGAATGGAAAATTAATGAGCACCGTTTTTCTCTTCTTTGCTTCTTTGTGTTTCTTTTAAAAGAGCTGGACTGAGAGGATAGGGACGCAATGACTATGCAACATCCCAAAGCCCCTCAACGTGTCACATATGTCGTCCACAACAGTGAAGCTAGACCGAGAAGGTTATGGCCTTATTTCAACTTCTGTATCGATTCTATCACACCCCCATGAGACTGCTGAGGGTCGTCTGTCATGCATCAGGGAGAAAAATGACCTTTTGGCAGTCAGAAAAGAAAAGAGATGTGCAATTCTCCATGACGCTTTGATCCCTTTACAGTTCATGGTGCAAGTTGATCCTCAGAATCAACATCAAGACCAACCACTCTTATTTAATACTTTGTGCTAAAACACCAATCACCAATCATTTGCCATAGTGTTGGATAATACTTCAAAATTAGCCAATGTTACCTTTTTGGATGACAGTGTTATAGTATAATGTGTGGCTTTTCCTTAAATAATACTGTAATTAGACACATAATTCATTCATTAACATAAACTTTGATCATTTTAGAAGCCAGTTCAGTCATTTCTGTGGAAATATCAGCACCTGGGAATCTAACTCGCTTCGCATTTGCTGAAATGGCTTTAATAATGGAGTAGAGGTAATATTTTGATACTAACAGAAAAGTAAAGTGATAATCAAATTCACTCAGTAGGGGCCTACTTCATTAAAATTTCTTTACAGTAATACCCCATTTCTGTAATACCAGTCATTTTGTTAAACGAGAGCAGTAGATAAAAGTCCTGTAAAAGAAAAGGAAAAAATGAGAACAGTAATAAAGAGATGACCTTTCGGAGAGCCAATGTAATTTGCGATATTCAATCCTGAGTATAGGTTCTGCAATTTTGAGACTCATATGGTACATCTTACCATAGGGACATTCACGTCTTCAGAAAGTGCATTCTGTTGTCTATGCCGTCTGCCATCACTTTCTATATTGTCAGAGAAAATGAAGCAAAGCCAAGAAGAAATGCCTTTATAGAGGGAACTAGCAATAGAGACACTCATTGATGGAAGTGAAGAGTCAAATACAGTGGATAAGATTGGCTTTGACATTAAATGGCACCCCAAAAATGGTAAAAGAGGAAAGTACAGAACTGAAAATAGATGCCTAAGGGACAAGGTTAACCGATCTATGTGGACAGTGAAACTGTTCAAATTCACCCTATCCAAGAATGTCTAACTAATAGGATCTCGGCAAACTGCTTTGCTAAAAGCTAGTACTGCTTGTCTCCAAGGAGACACACTTATCTTTGAAATCCAGTTGAATAGAGAGTGAAGAGGTAAAGATGGCCTCAGAGACTGTTAACAGTTAGGTTCAATCAGGACTCCTTTTGTTTAATGCTAGTACACTGAATATTCAAGCATTCTTTTAAATTGAGTTGCTAGTTGGATGTCAGAGTGAAATGTACGAATACGAACATATGAATTTTCAAAAAAAATGTTTGATATGTACGTATCGCAAATATATGACATTTGTGTAAGCTGTCACATGCAGAGGCATGCAAAAGTTCACACTGAGGATTCAAAATCTAATGTAGACCTAAAAATAAATGAATGTTTTAGGATTTTGGAAAGAAATGATAACAAAATACGAAACAATCAAACAATTAAAAAATTAAATGTTTAAAACGATTAAAAATAAAAACATTGTACTTTACTAACATTTAGAACATTTACATTATCAAAAAACAATATCACTTCAGCCTAGCTAGAGTTCAAGCACTCTCCAAAACAGTAATGGCTCTTCTGAACGCCTCTGATTGGCCATTGCATTCATAATCTCAACAGAGTCATGTGTGATTGGTTATAATGCGCAGTGATGTAAAAACGCACCAGTCTCTGTATTGCGTTAGGGCACAAATATAAAAAAAATATTATTATGCTACTATTTTCTCTTTTGGAAGCTGCATTCAAAATTCACTCAGCTCAAAAATCTGAGGGGGCATGCGACCGCTCGGTTTGAATGGGCATGACGCCTCTGACAGGAGGTAATACAACACTGGTAATAAAAGGCTATGAGCATATGACGCCCCTGCCCCCATCAAACTCCCCTTTGCCTAGCTTATTTGCTAGAGTCATTTTGCCATAACTATGATTAAAAGATCAATGACACAACCATTCAGCATGACCACACAAATTTCATAATGTCTACAAGTTAAACTGTCCAACGACATGAGAACATATGGCTTAGCATGCGCATGTGACTCAAAGAGCTACTATGAAATGATATGAGATTGTGATCTGTATTGCATTACTAGCCTAGAGCTTCAGTTAAGCAACATGCTGGCTGTCTTTCTGATGTCTTAATGACCCAATTACCGTAGCTCTGGAGTGGATCAATGGAAGTCCTGTCTGCCCAGGCTACTGACACAATAGGAGGCGGAAAGGTGTCACAGGATGCTCTGAAACCCCTTTGAAAGCAAGCATGGCTGGTTTTACCTGAAAGACAGTTAATCTCAGGAGTGGCATGTGTGACCGAAACCTGTCCAAAGTGGTGATGGGGCTCCATTGTTCATTGAAGAGAACATCTCTTTCAGACGGCGCGTCTGCAATGGTTAGCCCTTATTAGAGGAGCAACGGTTACTGTGGTTATCAGAATCAGAATGAGCTTTATTGCCAGGTATGTTTACACATACGAGGAATTTGTTTTAGTGACAGAAGCTCTACAGTGCGACAGAATGACAGTGACAAGACAAGACACAGATAATAAGAAGAATAATATACAAATAGACAAAATAGACAATGTGCAAAATAGCAAAAACACAATATACAAAATAGACAATTTAGTATGTACAGGTACGTTAGGTGCAAATTTGAAATGTAAATAAGTATGTGTGTTAAATAAATAAATGTATAATAGTGTTGTGTGTTCCACGTTTATTGTTAAGTGTTCATGAGATGGATTGCCTGAGGGAAGAAACTGTTCCTGCGCCTGGCCATTCTGGTGCTCAGTGCTCTGTAGCGTCGACCAGACGGCAACAGTTCAGAGGGAGTGTGCAGGATGTGAGGGGTCTAGAGTGATTTTGCTAGCCTTTTTGCTCACTCTGGATAAGTACGGTATCTATAATTCAATAATATATAAGTATATATACTGTACATATGTATATATATGTACATATGTACATATGTATATATATTTTTTTTTTTATTTACTTCAGTTAATCTGGAATCTGAAATGCAGAGCCATTGATTAAAACTAATTAAAAATGTAAAGACTAAATATTTGCAAGCTCAAGTTAATGAATCTGTGTGCATAATGCAATCACAGAGAGTGCTGTGTATTTTTGTCTGGACTGTAAACTGTCTACTCCTCCAATGTCCCAGCCAGCATCTCCCCCAGCGTGATGATCTTCCTGGACTGCACTGGATTAGAGCATCATATGGAAGTATGGTCCTCCAATTCACAAGGAGAGAGACTCAGGGAGTTAATCCAAATTGACTCGCAGCTGTTCAGATTCTATCACGACTGTTGATTGAAGTTCTGATGACATGCCAGCTTTACTCAGTGGAAGGACAATTGTTTGGAATTTGGGTTTGGGTCTACATCATATCTTCTCCCAGAGACTTTTTACGGCTGGCTAGTCCAAGAAGAACCTAAAAGTATACAAAATGCAATTTTAGGCCATGTTTAACAACTTAACACAACTGGTGCAGAATACCATTTGGGGTCAGTAAGACTTTTTAATAGTTTTATTCAGCAAGGATGCATTAAATTAAAAAACGACAGTAAAGACATTTACTACACAGGATTTCTATTTAAATAAATGATGCTGAAATTTCTATTAATTAATTAAAATTAAAATTAATTAATTTAAAAAATGGGGGGGGGGGGGGGTATCATAGGTTTGACAAAAAAATATTAAGCAGCACATCTGTTTTTAGCTGTGAGAAATGTTCCAAAAGCACCAAATCTGCATTTTAGTATCATGCAAAGCTGAAGACTGGAGTAATGGCTGCTGAAAGTTCAGCTTTTCTGTCACAGGAATGAATTACATTTTAAAATATATTAAAATAGAAAACAGTTATTTTAAATTGTAAAAATATTTCACAATATTACTGTTCTTTCTGTGTTATCATCAATCAAAATGCAGCCTTGGTGAGCAGACAAATTAAAAATAAAGAAATAAAGAAATAAAATAACTAACCTCAAAAACTTACCAGCCCCAAACTATTTGTATGTATATGGATAATCTTTCATTTATTAATTTTAGTCTATTTTATTCCATATAAAGAGTCCTGGAACACAAAAGCAGCATAGAGATATTCCAGAATTCTCATTTTGCTTCGTGTGTGCCCTTTCTGTACTGTCAAGTGCCAAGAAGGTGGAAAAAGAACAAAATGAAAACTGACATAATTAGCAATGTAAGGACATTCCTCTCTTTACAGCTTGGGGTGACAACTGACTCGCTGTTTTACTCCAACACTCCGACACGTTTTCATCCTGTTCTTCTCTTTGTAGTCCTCGCAGAGATTGAGTTAATTGCTGTTGCGTATTGCTCCGTTCCTGTCTAGCACTGACAATTAGTTATTTTTGCTATCTTTGTTGAAATTCTGCTCTGTCTCTTGCTGCCACTTTGAATGCTGCAATATGACTCATTACACACATTTGTGATAAACGGCATGGATTAGTTTGTGGTCTTAATTGAGAAAACTATTAGATGTCCTTGTTTGACAAATATTCAATTTAAATTTAAATTGCTTTTTTTCTCAATTTTATTTATTAGCTTTTTGCTTTAATACAACTGGAAAGTGAAAGGAGAGAGAGAAAGTAGGATTCAAACCCAGCTCCCCATGAGAACAACAGCTAACCACAACCTCACTGGTCACGCTATTAGTTTATTTTCCCTTCATTAGATATGCTAGATTGTGAAGGTCAGCATGAAGTGTCTTGTACTCATGGAAGTAACTCCCAGAGCAGCCATTACATTGTGGGACCTGCTTTTCAAATCCAACCTACAGTTCAAGTCTTGTTCTCTGTTGTAATTGTAGGGCTTCATGCTTCCATGCTTTCACATGTACTGCATTACCCTGCAAATTATAGGTAGTACAAGCAACGTGCTTTTCAGTTTTTCTTTAACCCTTCCTATAAAATGGTGTTAAGTCCTCAGATGTCTTAGCTGATTGCCCGAGACCTGTGGGGAGGGAATCCGATTAGATTCCTGACCGCGTGCTCGAAACCTGATCCGATCGCAGCAGGATGTCGATTATAATTGTTTTGAATTCCAGGTAGCACAGCTCTCTAAAGAGAATTCAGGCTGGATTACTGCCTCATCCTCAAAGTCAGAAACCAAAAGCTCTGAAAGCCGACAGAGCGCTTGATTAGGAGAGCTGAGGAGCCCGAGGGAGGCCTTCTTCTCCCGCTGACCCCTTGGATGTGTCATTGCTGATTAATCTACAAAACGTTTGACAGGCCGCCCTTCTTTCATCGGACAAATGCTGTGAGCTCTATCCTGTGCCACGCTCCCCCACCCACCCCCAGATCTCCAGCGAATGTTTCAGTCATGCTGATGTGAACTGCGGCAGGACTGAGGACGTGCGTAGAGTTCTGTTGCTTGTACTGCAAACTTTGATCTGCTTTACTTATAAATGCTACATGTATGAGCTTTAAAATGTCCTCATGCAGTTCTGTGAAGCACTTTTAAATGCAATAATTGTTTGTAGAATAAAACAATTAGTGCTTGACTATTTTAACATCTCTGTAGCATACTTACAAATTTGAATATTGAGAAAATGCTTTTACACAACAGTTTGAAATTTCATATTGTGTAACTTACAGTACATTTCAGACAAGATATTGCCAATTAGTTTTTCCATTTTTGCTTCACCGATGTAAGTATTTCCAACAAAGTCAAAGCTAAAAAAAAAAAAAAACTGTTGACCGTCTGTGAGTAACATTCAGTGGTGGCATTGTTCAGTGAATCAGCGTGGCTTGAATAAATAAATTAAAGAAAGGCAACTTGTTTTGTTCCTTACTGAATCAGTGTAACCTATTTTGTCCTGAACGAATTGATTGAATTAATGATTCAATGACTAGAGTCACTTGTTTAATTTGGAAATTGATCACAGATTTTGAACAAATTAGTTGAGTCTGATTTAAATGACTCACTCCAGTCAACTTGTTTAATTCCTGAATGAATCATTGTATTTGAATGAATCTGTCAAAGGAATGATTCAATGACAAACAGTCACTTATTTCATTCCTATATACATCTTGAATTCCTGAAAAAAATGTATGAATCATTGAATGAATTGAACATACAAACTGACTGAACTAATTATTTAATGACTCATAAAAGTCATTAAATAAAGACTCATTCATAAAATCACTTGTTTCAACAAATCAGTTGAATCTGTGCTTCAATTGACTCAATCCACTTAGCTTGTTTTGTTCATGAATGAATCAGTGTTTTTGAACAAATTGTTTAAACAATTCACTCTTAAAGACACTCTTAAAGAAACCATGTACGCTGCAGAAGGAGCAATTGCAAAACCTTCTGAAAGAAGCACAAGCAAGCAGAGTGATACAAAAGGTCCCAGTGCTTTTGGACTGTATATCATTGCACTTGGAATGCTACTTTGTTAACCAAATTGTTTCATAGTATAGAGGCTTGAGATCAAAGACAAGCATGCTTGTCATCCTTTTGGAAAATCCAGCTTTGTTTTGGAACATGGCAGCTGGTTTTTTGTTGGTCATTAATTAGTCAACCAGCCATCATGTTCTATGGTCAGAAACAGCTTTTTCAACTTAAAGCTACCAGCTTGAACCAGCTAACGACCATCTTAGACCACTTAGAAAACAGCTACCATGTTCTAAACACAGCAACCATCTTAAAGTGAATTTTTCAGTTGGGTGGTTCACCTTTAGCAGCTTATTAGAAATGACAGTTGCCCTTGATTGGCTTTATAGTTGCCCTATAAAGTGTGCCGTAAGATTTGATTTTTGCAGATCAACTCTGAGCTAGTACAATAACTCTACTGCCGCAGAGAAAAAACTAAATGCAGGGAGATAATCAAGACGACAGTCCTGAACCCTTAGGTATTACTTCCCCTTGTCACTGAGCGATTAAACTATATAGCATTACGACCTTATCTAAAACTGCTGTTTCAAACTAAAGAGCAAAGACGGCAAGTTGCCTTATCACTGAACAGTTCATAGAGATCAGTGCAGCCTTGTGCATTGAAAGAACATGTATATCAGTATTCATTTGAATGCTTTGTAAAGTGTATGGAGTTGTGACAGTTCAAATGCAGTGGGGTGAAATAAATGTGCTGGCAAGTTGAGTCTGCTGCACATCTGTTAGGACACAGATAAGAAACAACTTCTCATTTAAGAGAAAGGTGTTCTCTACTGTGGTGGAAAAAAATTAAAAATTTTAAGGTCTGTTCACCTTGTGTAGGAGGAATTCTGAAAGTTTTTTTTTTTTTTTCAAATAGGCACATTTATTTAAAAATAACAGATTTCAGTGTTTTTCCTTTTGTTATATGAAGTCCACATTAAGTCAGTTTATCATTAAATTAGTTCATCATACAAAGTATTAATACATTTTTAAAATGTTGATAATCTAAATGAAGAGTGAAATAAGTGCACTGTTCAATATTTAAATATGTTTTTACACAACTTATGACACTCCTAGCTGTGTTGTCATTTCTACCAAAATTTATAATTTTACTCTTCAGAAACTGGTGGTCAAAGTAAATAAACAAATTTTGAAGGTATTTTAAGGGCATTTAATTTAAAAGTCTAGATGGCCAAAAGTGCCAATTGATGAAGAAACACCTGAAAAAGTTCAAATCTCATGCAGTCAACAACTTTCTCGCTATAGAGACCATTCTTGATTGATAATTGGCTGTTTCCAGGTTGATAACATACTTAGGTTACTGGCAAAACCACTTCAAAAACAACTGTTAGTATTCACAAAATATCTTGACTGACTTTATTGTTTGGTAGTTTTAGGGTGTTTTCACACCTGGCTCATTGTTTCGGAACCTGGCGCGTTTCCCCCCTTAGCTCGGTTCGTTTGGGCATATGTGAACACGGCAATCGCACTCGGATCCACGCCAAAACAATCGGTCCGAGATCGCCTGAATGAGGTGGTCTCGCCTCGATTGAAAACGAACTCTGGAGCGGTTCGGCTGTAGTGAGAAAACAATCCGATCTAACGGCCCAACGAACCAGGCTATATCACAATGTATAATGGGTAAGTTCCATGAAAAGCATTAGCTTTGTTGTTTTGCTAATACTTTAAAATTAACCATGAGAATGTCTGTGGGTGAGCACGTCTTCACCATTCAAAATCAAAGCTCACATTTTCATTTTATAATTCCGTCTTATTGCTCTTCTTCCTAGTAGGCCTAATTGCATTTTAAAGATGTTATCCCGATGAATCCTGGACTCCTGCTCAAAGTAATAAATTAATATAACGACATCTACAAAAAAAAATGACAACAATAAGCCCGCAAAGCTGTTGTCGTTCCATCCTGACAGATGACAGCTGTGACAGCTAAGTGGAATCCCGGAAAATAAACCGTGAAACTTTGACCAATGAGAGAACAGTTTACTCGTGCGTGACTTGTATTAACAAATGTGGTCTGTTTAGAAACATTGGTGTGTGAAAGCGAAGCGCACCAAGAATAAAAAGCAACATTGTAATAATTTGAATCCCTGTTTCGGAACAAAGCAATCGATCTACATGTGTGAAAGCACCCTTAAAAATCTTGCAGTGTGTGTGAATACGTAGGTGTAATCTTTCACTGTATTTCATGACTGTCCTCCTATCTGACAGTTGTGATATATGTACAGTTTGTCATTTCGAGGTGAAAACAGATATCCAAACATTCATGCGAGACCTGTCTGCCCTAAATGTCCCGTCAGGCTGTGACTGGCATACTGAGTCATAAATTCATCCCCCATAAGTAATTTTCCAGCAAGGGTCACTGGGGTAACAGGGAACTGCCAAGATGGGTCAGCAGGACTGATTAGGGACACCCTCCCACCCCCCATTCAAGAACATGCTCCAAGATGAAGGACACTGAAGTATAATTATTATTGCTCATAATGCAGTAGATGAGATGTCCCCTCAGCACAGACACACACTGTGAAAACTGTTTCTCGTATATTATGTTATTGTCTTAAAGAAATATTTGTTCAGAAGTGAGACAACCCTGTTGAAAAATCCAGCATTTGCTGGTTAGCTATGTTTTGAAGCATGGCTGCTGGTTTGAGCTGGTTTAAGCTGGTCATGTGCTGGTCCTGAGCTGGTCCTGAGCAGGAGCTAGTTGCTTAGGACCAGCACCAGGCTATATCACAATGTATAATGGGTAAGTTCCATGAAAAGCATTAGCTTTGTTGTTTTGCTAATACTTTAAAATTAACCATGAGAATGTCTGTGGGTGAGCACGTCTTCACCATTCAAAATCAAAGCTCACATTTTCATTTTATAATTCCGTCTTATTGCTCTTCTTCCTAGTAGGCCTAATTGCATTTTAAAGATGTTATCCCGATGAATCCTGGACTCCTGCTCAAAGTAATAAATTAATATAACGACATCTACAAAAAAAAATGACAACAATAAGCCCGCAAAGCTGTTGTCGTTCCATCCTGACAGATGACAGCTGTGACAGCTAAGTGGAATCCCGGAAAATAAACCGTGAAACTTTGACCAATGAGAGAACAGTTTACTCGTGCGTGACTTGTATTAACAAATGTGGTCTGTTTAGAAACATTGGTGTGTGAAAGCGAAGCGCACCAAGAATAAAAAGCAACATTGTAATAATTTGAATCCCTGTTTCGGAACAAAGCAATCGATCTACATGTGTGAAAGCACCCTTAAAAATCTTGCAGTGTGTGTGAATACGTAGGTGTAATCTTTCACTGTATTTCATGACTGTCCTCCTATCTGACAGTTGTGATATATGTACAGTTTGTCATTTCGAGGTGAAAACAGATATCCAAACATTCATGCGAGACCTGTCTGCCCTAAATGTCCCGTCAGGCTGTGACTGGCATACTGAGTCATAAATTCATCCCCCATAAGTAATTTTCCAGCAAGGGTCACTGGGGTAACAGGGAACTGCCAAGATGGGTCAGCAGGACTGATTAGGGACACCCTCCCACCCCCCATTCAAGAACATGCTCCAAGATGAAGGACACTGAAGTATAATTATTATTGCTCATAATGCAGTAGATGAGATGTCCCCTCAGCACAGACACACACTGTGAAAACTGTTTCTCGTATATTATGTTATTGTCTTAAAGAAATATTTGTTCAGAAGTGAGACAACCCTGTTGAAAAATCCAGCATTTGCTGGTTAGCTATGTTTTGAAGCATGGCTGCTGGTTTGAGCTGGTTTAAGCTGGTCATGTGCTGGTCCTGAGCTGGTCCTGAGCAGGAGCTAGTTGCTTAGGAACCTTATCTAAAACTGCTGTTTCAAACTAAAGAGCAAAGACGGCAAGTTGCCTTATCACTGAACAGTTCATAGAGATCAGTGCAGCCTTGTGCATTGAAAGAACATGTATATCAGTATTCATTTGAATGCTTTGTAAAGTGTATGGAGTTGTGACAGTTCAAATGCAGTGGGGTGAAATAAATGTGCTGGCAAGTTGAGTCTGCTGCACATCTGTTAGGACACAGATAAGAAACAACTTCTCATTTAAGAGAAAGGTGTTCTCTACTGTGGTGGAAAAAAATTAAAAATTTTAAGGTCTGTTCACCTTGTGTAGGAGGAATTCTGAAAGTTTTTTTTTTTTTTTCAAATAGGCACATTTATTTAAAAATAACAGATTTCAGTGTTTTTCCTTTTGTTATATGAAGTCCACATTAAGTCAGTTTATCATTAAATTAGTTCATCATACAAAGTATTAATACATTTTTAAAATGTTGATAATCTAAATGAAGAGTGAAATAAGTGCACTGTTCAATATTTAAATATGTTTTTACACAACTTATGACACTCCTAGCTGTGTTGTCATTTCTACCAAAATTTATAATTTTACTCTTCAGAAACTGGTGGTCAAAGTAAATAAACAAATTTTGAAGGTATTTTAAGGGCATTTAATTTAAAAGTCTAGATGGCCAAAAGTGCCAATTGATGAAGAAACACCTGAAAAAGTTCAAATCTCATGCAGTCAACAACTTTCTCGCTATAGAGACCATTCTTGATTGATAATTGGCTGTTTCCAGGTTGATAACATACTTAGGTTACTGGCAAAACCACTTCAAAAACAACTGTTAGTATTCACAAAATATCTTGACTGACTTTATTGTTTGGTAGTTTTAGGGTGTTTTCACACCTGGCTCATTGTTTCGGAACCTGGCGCGTTTCCCCCCTTAGCTCGGTTCGTTTGGGCATATGTGAACACGGCAATCGCACTCGGATCCACGCCAAAACAATCGGTCCGAGATCGCCTGAATGAGGTGGTCTCGCCTCGATTGAAAACGAACTCTGGAGCGGTTCGGCTGTAGTGAGAAAACAATCCGATCTAACGGCCCAACGAACCAGGCTATATCACAATGTATAATGGGTAAGTTCCATGAAAAGCATTAGCTTTGTTGTTTTGCTAATACTTTAAAATTAACCATGAGAATGTCTGTGGGTGAGCACGTCTTCACCATTCAAAATCAAAGCTCACATTTTCATTTTATAATTCCGTCTTATTGCTCTTCTTCCTAGTAGGCCTAATTGCATTTTAAAGATGTTATCCCGATGAATCCTGGACTCCTGCTCAAAGTAATAAATTAATATAACGACATCTACAAAAAAAAATGACAACAATAAGCCCGCAAAGCTGTTGTCGTTCCATCCTGACAGATGACAGCTGTGACAGCTAAGTGGAATCCCGGAAAATAAACCGTGAAACTTTGACCAATGAGAGAACAGTTTACTCGTGCGTGACTTGTATTAACAAATGTGGTCTGTTTAGAAACATTGGTGTGTGAAAGCGAAGCGCACCAAGAATAAAAAGCAACATTGTAATAATTTGAATCCCTGTTTCGGAACAAAGCAATCGATCTACATGTGTGAAAGCACCCTTAAAAATCTTGCAGTGTGTGTGAATACGTAGGTGTAATCTTTCACTGTATTTCATGACTGTCCTCCTATCTGACAGTTGTGATATATGTACAGTTTGTCATTTCGAGGTGAAAACAGATATCCAAACATTCATGCGAGACCTGTCTGCCCTAAATGTCCCGTCAGGCTGTGACTGGCATACTGAGTCATAAATTCATCCCCCATAAGTAATTTTCCAGCAAGGGTCACTGGGGTAACAGGGAACTGCCAAGATGGGTCAGCAGGACTGATTAGGGACACCCTCCCACCCCCCATTCAAGAACATGCTCCAAGATGAAGGACACTGAAGTATAATTATTATTGCTCATAATGCAGTAGATGAGATGTCCCCTCAGCACAGACACACACTGTGAAAACTGTTTCTCGTATATTATGTTATTGTCTTAAAGAAATATTTGTTCAGAAGTGAGACAACCCTGTTGAAAAATCCAGCATTTGCTGGTTAGCTATGTTTTGAAGCATGGCTGCTGGTTTGAGCTGGTTTAAGCTGGTCATGTGCTGGTCCTGAGCTGGTCCTGAGCAGGAGCTAGTTGCTTAGGACCAGCACATGACCAGCTAAGAACCAGCTTAAAACGGCTCAAACCAGCAGCCATGCTTCAAAACATACCTAACCAGCATATGCTGTTTTTTCAACAGGAAAACTGCACTGCAAGGTGCAATTATCTTTGCAGCACCTTAGAAACAGAAATAACCACTGATGGTCATGCCTGTGGACAGTTGACAATACATGAGTGACTCAATGGGAACCACACTGCCACCTGTTTTGATTCATTGTAACCATATTTTACATTTTTAGCAAAAATATATATTTTTTCAAACTACATATACAAAGAAAAATATCAATATGCATGTGTGCATATAAGCATGCATGATAATTTTGCATAGTTTCAAGATGCAGTCTCTTTTTATTTTCTAATCTTTATATTCCGACAGACTTGTTCCTATAAATCAGGGGTGCCCAACCCTGTTCCTGAAGATCTACCTTCCTACAGAGTTCAGCTCCAACCCTGATCAAACACAACTGAACCAACTAATTAGGATCTGAAGGAGCATTTGATAATTACAGACAGGTGTATTTGATCAGGGTTGGAACTGAACTATGCAGGAAGGTAGATCTCCAGGAACAGGGTTGGGCACCCCTGCTATAAATAGTAAAAACTTTGTTACATTTCATAATGTATTTTTAATATAAACTATTTTTCTTGCCCCTTGATGTTTTTTAATTATTTATTTTGGCATAGAAGGCTTAAACAATTTATTTATTTTGTCAATTTGAAAAATATATTTCCCTAACCTTCACAACATATAAACTGCGATTCAAAACTTTGAGGTTGATATAATCTTTGTATGTATATATATATATATATATATATATATATATATATATATAGTTAAAACCTCTTAAGACCCGAGAATAGATTTTTAGGAAAAAATCTTTTTTTTTTCATGTCTTTACATTGTTTAGAGCAGGGGTGCCCAAACTCGGTCCTGGAGGGCCAGTGTCCTGCAGAGTTTAGCTCCAACTTGCCTCAACACGCCTGCATTTAAGTTTCTAGTATGCCTAGTAAGAGCTTGATTAGCTAGTTCAGGTGTATTTATTTGGGGTTGGAGCTAAACTCTGCAGGACACCGGCCCTCCAGGACCGAGTTTGGGCACCCCTGGTTTAGAGCATTAAAAATTTAAAAATAAATAAATAAATAGAAAATTATATTTCATTCATAAGTTATGCTATGTTATGATTTTTAAATCACCAATACATTTTTAGTTTTCAGGATTCTTTTGAAATCTTAAATTTTGTATAAAGATGATTCTCAACTATGTTAAAACAGAATGATTTGATATACCGTTTTTCTTTCTGCAAAATGTGTGTAAAATGGCCATAAACGGGTTCTCATTATTAAGTGTAATAATGGGAGTAATATTTTCATAATAATATATAATATTTCATAGAATATTGAAACATAATTTCTTTCCTTATTAATTTATTATGTCTCCCAAAATGCTAATAAACATGCTTTTATTCCCAGTGTCCTCATATGAGGACATGTATGAAATCAACGCCCTGTTTCGTAACAGAAAGTCATATTTTGATTTGAAACCCCATTACATTTTCCTGAGATGTTGATTTATGACAGACAGTTAAAAAATTTGACAGATTTAAACGATAATTACAAAATATTATAATATTTCCATAAGAGTGTCATGTAATGTAAATTAATATCAGACATATTTGAAGACCAAGGAGAGGGAGTGGTCATGGTGAAACATCCAAACATTTAGTATCTCTGAAAAGCCCTGAATGTGCTCTGTACAGGACATCTAGACTTAAAACTGTGGCATGTATAGTCTCAGAGAAATACACCAAAATATAATGTCCTCATATGAGGTCACAGGTTCTCAGGAGGATATATAAATTGTTTTTTTATTATTATTATTCATTAAGGACATATTTATACATTTATTTAAGGACATGTGTAACGTTATATCTATTTCAAATAAATACCTTTTTAACTTTCTATTCAGAGAATTCAAATTTTAAAAATCAGTTTCCACAAAAAATATTAAGCAGCATGAATTTTTAACAGCCTTGCCATCACATGAATAAATTACCTTTTAAAATTGAAAAACAGTTAGAAAAAAAGAATTACAGTCCCCCAAATTTTTTTACGGTATAGCCTGTGAAATATATTTTGAAAACAAAAAAGTTTTTTTCACCATATGGGATTGGGTGAAACATTATTTACTGTACATGTCTGTGTCACTGCTAATCTGATGACGACCTGATCCTGTATTTGGACCTACGTCATCATGGCTCAGCCTTTCCTCCATGCATGACACAGACGCCTCCTGTTTATTCATCCTTTTGTTAGGGATAATCCCATTGTGCCTGTCTTCACTCCCTGTGTGAAAGCGCTTCACTTCAGTTTTAAGCAATGTTAATCACCCAAAGGCCTGCAGTGATGGGAGCTGACAGAGCCAATTTAAATCTGTAACCAATTGACTAAAAGTAACTCCAACGTTCTAATCGCTTAGTTTCAACCTGATGGACGTAAATTTAAAAACAAGTCAGGGAAATCACTCGGGGACAAAGCGAAATTCTTTACAATTCAAACTCATCATCAAAGCGTTGCGCGTCTTATCATTTTTATGGCTTCTTCTATTTACGAGGTATGAGAAAACTGGTGCTACCCAGATGAAACGATGCAGAAAATGGCTGTCATGTCGAAAAACGTGAACGGCAATCCCGTCACAAAGCATTTCTCCCTATTTCTCATGTGTCACATCAACAGAAACCATGTGTCGCTGTAATTTACACTCTAAAGCCATTATGATGCCACAATCAGCTAATTTCCTTCTCAGCATCCCATTTCCCACAAACCCAACAAATCGGCTGGCACAATTCTGCTAATGAGGTTTTGTTGATATGTTTACCTTGATGCCAGGACTGTGACAGCAGTCAGACACAAAGCACGCATTGGGCATCCAACATATGGGTGCTGACAATGAAAGGCTCTTAGTTTGTGGCTCTGGAAAACTTACACTGGATACAGCTTCAGTCTCAAGGCTAACATTGCAATGCCACAAAAACAAACAATACAGTACAAAAAAAATCCCCATGGCCTATTCAACCTTAGTCGGAACATTCATTTAATATGCAGCTTAGTAGAGAAGTCTCTGAACCTTTTGAAGTCTTCTAACAAATGAGTCACTGGCTCGTAAGAACTCAAATTGATGTCCTTTTCAGCCTAAATTCTCAATACCACCCAACAAGCCTGTGGACCAAATGTGATTTTTCTTTCTTGGAATAAAATACTTCTTTTGATCAGTTCCCCCCCCCCCCGTGCAGGTTTTATGAGCAATTTCCCCCTCTTGCTCAGTCTCTCCCTCTCTCCCTTTCTCTCCAGCTAGAACTTTTGCTTTGATATGACTTCATAATTGGATTATGGTTTCCACAAGGAACACTCGACAAATTACATTTCCATATTTTCATAAGGATGCTTGAGCTCAGTGAAAATCCGAAGATAAAAGGCTTTGTGAGAGGTCAGAAAACAAGTGGGGAGGCAAATGACCTAATAGTGGAAGGAGAACATTTTGCAGGTATAATAATGAATTTATGATGAATTACTGTAATATTTTTTTTTAAATATATATTTTTATTGAAATTATTTTATAAATTGTATTTAATTGTATTTAAATGTATTTTGTGATGGCAAAGCAGACATTTTAGCAGCCATTTACTCCAGTCTTCAGTGTCACACCCTTGCTATTTATTGTTAACATGAACGTTAAAAACAGTTGTGCTGCCTAATATTTTTAGGGAAACCTCTTTACTGTATAGACTCTTTAATGTATGGAAAGTTAAAAAGAACAGCATTTATTTAAAATACATTTTTGTAACATTATAAATGTATTTAATGTCAATTGACTGCATCCTTGCATCCTTACTGAATAAAATGAGGTCCCCACGGGTAAACAAGCTTATAAATCACACAGAATTAAGGTTTTTGTAAATCTAAAATTGCACAAAGTTTCCTGTAAGGGGTAGGTTTAGGTGTAAGGTTGGTGTAGGGCAATAGAATATACGGTCTGTACAGTATAAAAACATAAAAACCATTACGCCTATGGAGAGTCCCCACAAGGATAGCAAACCAGA
>NW_015505588.1:1354673-1358817 GCF_001515645.1 Sinocyclocheilus grahami | reverse complement strand
TGTGTGTGTGTGTGTGTGTGTGTGTGTGTGTGTGTGTGCCTGTGCTTGTGCGTGTGCGTGTGCGTGTGTGTGTGTGTGTGTGTATTTATATAAGTGTGTAAATTTATATAACAATATATAAATATATGAATATATTACATTTTATCAGTATTTCTGGATTGAGCTACACTGCATTTTAAAAGTTATATGATATATACCAAAAGTTTTAAAAGGTTTAGGGACATATTAGGGATATATACATCTTATTGTCCCTAAACGTTTTTTAAACTTTTGGTATATAAGTTTCAAAATGCAGTGTAACTCAATCCAGAAATACTGATTAAATGTACATGTTTTAAAAATGAATTAGAGAGTAATTATCATGGTTAGAAGAACCAGCATCTTATTATCTCACATGTACTAACATGCAAAGATGGGGCCATTCGAAAACATTAAAAAAGAACAGATACTTTCTCCAAAAATGTTTGCCTTTGGATAGTGTTGAGAGTAGTTCAATCCACCAGAGGAGGAAGAGCATTTTGTTAATTGACTCCTATGTAACAATGGCTCCTAAGTTGAGACTTATCTGTTTAGTCAAGCATATAGTTAAATGAGTCCGTGCTTTTAATTTTGCTGCACTAGCTCTGTATGCTGAGAGCTATTGTTTCTGTTTTTACCGCTTTTAGTTTCTCTTTGTTAGTGGCACAAACAATTCCTTTTCTCCACACACACCTTGGAACACCCATCCCAAGCTTTACTAGTTTTACAGATCGACATCTGGCCACCATCAACACCACCTGCAAAGACATATTTAATTAAACAACAAATTAGTCAAATTAGTCATTATCATTAATTCTGTGGCTGAATTACATCTGTTCAAATTAATATATAATATAATATAATATAATATAATATAATATAATATATGTAAATTATATAATAATATTCTTTGTATAGATGCTGTGGAACAATATGCAAAGAGAAATTAACTGAATTCCCTCTATCACCCCTTTCTCTCCCACTCCACTTTGCAAAGTTTTAGCTCACCCATTTTAATTTCACATCCAATGCTTCAACGGTTTGTTGAGTCCACGATAATAACTGACTTCTCCTGATGAGACTTATTAAAGCTTAGCACAATACCTGTTCACTTCCACTGCGTATCCAGTCTATCAGCGCCGAGATGCAGCATGTTACTCAAGTGAAGCTCGGTATAAATGATTATTAATTAATGGGCTTTCCTGTTGTTGTTGTTGTTGTTGTTGTTATCACACTGTCTGCAGAATCAATCTAGGCAAGGACAAACAGGCAGGGAAAAGCACCTATAGAGAAAAGTAATGATTGCACGCTCATCAGACTTCGTGAATTCCACGATGCCCATGTTCTATAACTAATGAATCATATCATATGATGTGACATTGCTTTGGAAGAACAATGCAGATGAGGAGGGAAGAGTTTCATGATCTCTATCTGCTGGTGAGTTTTAGCGATGATGGGGGCGAGAGTTGGAGAGATGAGTCAGTTGTAAATGAGACTGACGTAATTACTGTAAAATCTGGCGCTATTAGTTTTGTGTTTAACCTATGTGATCAGGCTTTTGTGACCATCTGCAATACAGTTTATGACTATGAGAGTGTCTCTGATGAATTAGAGAATGCCTTATGCTATGTTTTAAAGGTCATGTCTTTGTGTTAACTGTGGCGGTTGTGATATAATAGGCAGTCGCCTCGGGTGGCGACATTCTCTGGAGCGGCACCCGCTTCTCTATCGCTCATACACACCAGTTTCACAGCAGTGCGATTCTATGCCTGCTTCTTTCAAATGAATTGTGACCTAGTGGGAACACAATTGTAAACACAATTTTTTTTTTCCCCAAGCAGCTTTCTGTTCTATAAGAGCTCACACCTAACTTAAGCCACTATCTGTCAGCAACAGTGAAGCAGGATTTGAAGAAGCTGTCTGACCATGAAAAAGAAAACTAAATTAATCAAATTGAAAAATAAAATGCACCTGCATATGTATCCACTGCTAAAAGTGATTCTAATTTGATGTAAGTTTATTTTTATTTTTATTTATTTTTATTTTAAAAAATCCACCTTGATTTGACTAAGGTTTTTTTTAGAGCTCATTCGCAAAAACCACACCTTTGTATTCACAAGATGCTGCTGACTTTTATTCATAGCTTAATTTATTTTACCTTTAACTCAGCTTACCTTTTACGCTTTTATATTTTAATTTATTTTATTTTATTTTATATACAGGACCTTGTAGTTTTAGGACGATGCATGAATTAAACTATAGTTCAACCTGTGATTCTGGGCTGCTACTGCCATTGTAAGCTAAAACAAACACTATCGCCGCGTTTCCATTACCCTTCAAATTGCACAAATTGAAATTGCGAATTGAAAATCTACAATCCAGAATAGGTGCATCTGTAACGCACATCAGCTGAGAATGACAGAAAGAAAAACTTGAAGCATAAGACTATCAGTGTTTACCTTTAAGCTACTGATTGGTTCAAGCACTTGTTGCCTGGTAACCAAAACCCCCTTTTGAAAGACATTCTATCCTGACTGAAATATCACCAAGACACACTTGCCAAGGTCTGACAAACATGCAATTTATTGTCTAATACTAGAAAACGAGGAAAAACATGTCATGAGAAAAATTTAATTAGACCCTTCATAGGAACAGCTAACAGAGGAATCATCAGAGGAGTCCATTAAACATTCAGATGTTTAAGAGTAACGCAATAACTGCAAAACCGATGCCATGGAAGGGTATAGAGATAGATAATGAACTTTCCCCTTCAGGAACTCGAGCTGCGTCGAGATTCGCTTTGGGAACGCCCTTGCGTGACCGCGTTCTGAAGCACGTGTCAAATCCATCCAATGGAGCAGCGAGACGTCACGAGCAGGGTGACGTAAGCACCAGAAAGCATAAAAGCGCATCCGGCCGAGTGCCACCCAGCTTCTGCCCTTCAGTAGCGCTCTGTGTATGTGTCTGTCTATTTACTGTTGTCTGTCCGCACAAGCACTCATATATATAAAACAATGAGAAAGTCTATGGTGAGCGAACAACATTACAAACGCTGTGTTTCTCCCTGCCCACGATATCTGGCGGCAGGGAATACACACAATGTGTATTCTGCGAGCTCTCGCTGCGCACGCTCCGCTCTCGCCTGGCTGCGTTTGATGAGAGCGACCAGGCTCGCGATCCCGCTGGCAGCGGTCCCGCTGTTGCCGAGGCACAGCGCAGACTGTTGTCGTGGGGATCGCGGGTGGATTTAGAGGAGGGATCCGAGACGGACTCGTCCTTTTCTCGGTCCTCACCCGCTAGATCCGCGGCTCTCTCTCTCTCATGGTTCGGAAGCGGTTTCTTTCCAGATCCCAGCCTTCACGACGGGGGCCTTCCGTTTTCCCCGATCTCCATGCTGAGGTGTCAAGATCGTGGGAGAAACCATACTCATCCCGTATTACAGCCCCACAGTCTCGAATTATTCAAAAGAACATCGTGGGGCTGAATGATAAGGTATATGGGGCGATGCCAGTGGTGGAGCAGACGCTTGCGAGCTATCTCTTCCCATCCTCAGCATCGTCCCTGAAGGCCCCGAAGCTTCCCACCGAGGCTTACATCGAGTCTGGTTGGGAAAGCTTATATGGCGGTAGGTCAGGCTGGCGCATGTTTGCACACCATGGCAGTGTTACAAGTATACCAGGCTGACCTGCTCAGGGGTGGGACTGCTGAGCGGCAGCAGCCCAGGCCATAAAGCTCCTCATATCGCCAGTCTCAAAAACAGAGCGTTGCAACCCGCACCCCTCCACAGAAAGATCGGGGGTTGGGGCGATGCTCTCAGTTGGGGTCTTCTAGATCGAAAACGGATCTGCGGACCGTTATTTGTCTAAGAGGACCTCGGCGAAATGGTCCTACCATTGACAGGTCCCGGAGGGCTGCCCACCGGGGGAGGAAAGGATAACATCTCAGTATACGGTGCCCAATCCTCCTCCGTGCCCTCACGGGGGCTTATTGATACCCCTGCCACCCTCGGTGCTTCAGGGCTCAGTGAGCTCAGTGAGCTCCGATGAGTGAAATTCCCAGCTGCCGCCCGGCAACGGTATGGCATGGGAGAGCTCGCCCCTCAAGTGAGGGTGCTACAGCAGTCGGG
>NW_015505588.1:1352225-1354601 GCF_001515645.1 Sinocyclocheilus grahami | reverse complement strand
CGAGGGAACGAGATGCTGCGTCTCTTTGCCATACTCCCTGCATCCCTGCAGGCGCTACTTCATCGAAGCTGGGTGGCGCCCGGCCGGATGCGCTTTTATGCTTTCTGGTGCTTACGTCACTCTGCTCATGACGTCTCGCTGCTCCATTGGACGGATTTGATACGTGCTTCAGAACGCGGTCACGCAAGGGCGTTCCCAAAGCGAATCTTGACGCAGCGTCTCGTTCCCTCTGGGAACCATGGTTACATACATAACCTAGAGACGTTTGTTATGTAACTGACAAAGACATATCAACTTGTTTGGCCCATCTAGTGTACTGTATCTAGGGATAAGATATAATAACACCACTACAGGAGAAGACTGAGCTATAAGACATGTATCACATTAAAACTAAATCATGAAGTCTTAGAAAAGAGATATTAATGATATATAATGAAAACATATGAGTACAATAACAGACTATTTTTTAAACGTTTCATTAAAAATGCACAAGAAGACTATGTACTGCCAACCATCTTTTATTAGAATCCTGTTTGAAGTCACAAAGTGGACCCACTACAAACAGAAACAAGAATATATCTTGACAACTGTTAAATAATGATGACTAAGAGTGCATGATTCACATTTTGAATAGAGCGTTGCCATTCTGAAACTGAAAATGCTTAATTAAAAGACACTTGATTACTTCAATAAACAATATGGCACTTTTTGTAAGATACAAAGAAAAAGGATTCTTTATTCCTGGCAAATCGAGGCAATTCAAAGCAAAACAGTTTCAAGATTTCATTGCAAAGCTACTGAATAATAATGTCTGCACTGGAAAGAGATATGAATGACATTGATCAGAAACAGTTTCAGAATGGAAATCATTTTACTACTCTTTTAATGCTAAAAATGAGAGCAGTCTTTTTGTCAGTGTCATTTTGAATTTGCGTGTTTGGTTTGGGGAAAGAAGTTGTCATATTTTAATTTATTTTTAGTTTAGGGCACTGCTCACATGCATTAGTCCTTAATGGCAGGAAGAGAGGAGACTGTGTCGTTTTTAAGAAATTCGTTAAAAAACACCTCCGGCACTCGGGCTGTAATTTCATAGTTAAAAGCAGCCTTAGATCTACTAGTATTGTATTCAAGAAAATAAGGCAAGAAAACCCACTGTTTCAATAAATGCTGAAAAAATGTAAGACCCAAAGCTTTTTTTTTTATATAAAAATAAATAATAAAAATTTGCATCAATATTACATATAAACCAAAAGCTGCACTAAAGAGCTACACACAGCAAGAAAAATTCTTAGTAACATGACAAGAATTTGAATATCCAGAATTTGGATGTGAGACTCATAATTACCAATTTACCAAAGGTCACCTTTAAAGTTTACTTAAGACTACTTTGTAGGATAATGTTAATCTTATATTCTTTTGTGAAATGTCACCAACTAGAAAATGCTTAGTATACTATCTTGCATAACCAATGAATACAGATTTAGATATGGGGGAAGAATATTTAAATGTCAAAGTTTAACACGGTGAGACATAATCTTGTGCTCTGAAATATGGCATTGGCGGTTTAGCCAAGTGCTCACATTTTCCATTTTGCGCATGATCACCCTTTATTTTACTGTCTGTACTAATGCTGTGCTAGGACTGGAAAACATAGCCCAGCAGAAACTATACTCTCATATCTGGTGTTACTTCAAGGTCTCACATTCCAACTCAATATTTCATGTCTTAGGGCTGTCAATTGATTACAATTTTTAATCTAATTAATCACATCCTTTTTCTGTGATTAATCACGATTAATCGCACACTTTATGAAATTAAGCATAGACCATTTATCTTGTTTCAAATGTTTATTTTGTCATCATTTGCTATATCCAGCAAAGTAAACCAAAACATTGAAGGGTGATTCTCAAAAAATTTTGTTTTCTGCAAGCTTTTTTCAAGATAAATTTAGATGTCTTTCCAAAAAAGGACACTAAACTCCAAAAGGACACCAAAGAACCAAATGATATAAGGAGCCCATATAAGCACATATGAAATAAAAAAAAATCAGAATTTTTTTTTAGTATGTGTACAGTGCAACAGCAAAGAGCTTTTTTACATTTTAGAGAAGCCAAGTTGCGATACCGAACAGGACCACATGGTGATGCCAAAAAAAACACGAAACCAACCGCCTGCTGACTGCATATATCTACTACAGTACACAGATCCATTCCGTATAACTAAACACAGCAACATAAACATGACAAACCAAAACATTATCGTGAATGTGTGTGGAAACAACGTGAATGTACTGAAATGTCTGTGCCTGTGCATAAATACAATATGCGATCAGGAGCACTCATACACGCATTATTATAACGGACTCACGCGTGCTTA
>NW_015505588.1:1333435-1352114 GCF_001515645.1 Sinocyclocheilus grahami | reverse complement strand
GCATAAATACAATGTGTGATCAGTGCGTCAAGAGCACTCACACACGCATTATTATAACGGACTCACGCGTGCTTACTGTACGACTCCTGTACGCCACCGCAATCTTTACCTTGATTGCAGTCTTCATCCATCAAAACTTTACTAGCGAGACTGGTTATCCAGTCGAGAAACGTAGTTTGCATCTCATCTGGCCACACAGCGGTGGGATGTGTTGACATTCCGTTCAGTCTGTACTTCACACAGCGCAACGTGTGAGGGCTCGCGCTCTTCAGAGACAATCACAGAATATGACAGAGCTCATGTTTTAAAGCGAAACAATGGAATGAATAATTCACTTAAAACGAGTCTCTGTTCTCTCTGCAATCTCTGATGTAATCAGCCTGGTTTCCTTTATATTAGTGCTGTTTTGGACGGATTGTTTGAATGCATTCGCTTACTGGATCATTGGACTGAAAACTTTCCCGGAGTTTAGCGGCTTAAAATGATCTAATCACAAGCAGAGAAGCAAATTTGGGTTAAAGGGTTAGAATATAAATTGTGCTTCCGTAATTTTGCGTTAATTGCGTTAAATTATTTTAACGCATTAAGGATTGTAAAATTAATCGTATGCGTTAACGCATTAACGATGACAGCCCTAATTTATATATTTATTAGGTCTGTAATAAGTGGGATTAATGTGTTACAATAATGTTAATGTTACAGTAATGACTGTTAGCCCATACTTAAAGCATTTATCTCATCTGACATGGAAAAACCAGACAGAATAAGTAGTCCAAAAGGAAAACAAAACCAGGATAGTGCATGCGAGGTAAATCCCCACTAGGTGCATCTGTGTTGAGAGTGCACACAAACTGACAACCCAAAGTGCTGTAGTATTATTTAAATATTGAGTCACCTCCAGTAGTGCCCTGAATATAATGCCTTTTGAAGGCTGAGCGACAGTTACAGGTGCATGATAATGCAGTATAATACAGCTCAATGATCAAAGCAGAGGAAGAGGAAGCCAGCCCCTCAGACACTCCACATCTAGCTACTGATTAGAGTAAAATAAAACACAGCATCACAGAAAAATACATGCCGGGTATTCATATTAAAACTTTTGACAAGTGAGTTCTAAAATTAGTAGATCAAATTATTTAGAACAAGGCTCTTCAAATCAATTATTTTTTTATGCCTCCACTAAACTTGCATGTAAACATATACCGTGTTTCTGTATATGTTTGGGAATACCAAACCTGAACATCATCAAATCAAGTCTATTCTGCCTTTGACAATGATTGTATCTGTATTGCACTGGCCACATCTGTGTCCAAGTTCGAGGTTTATTCATATTAAATCTTTTAAATGTTGTTGTTGTTGTTTTTATTCTTCTAATTAAAAACGATAGCCTTAAAATAATAAAATGCTTAACTGTTTATAACTTAATTAACTGAATTAAAAACTTACTTTTAGATTGAAATAGTATTTCAGCACATTTTTAGCAGTGTATTAAATGCTTTTCCAGTGTATCAAGGCTTAGGACATAAATACATTCAAATTTGTCATGTTCAAACATTTCATATTAATGAATTTCAAGAAGATAACTGAATACTTTGAAGGTTTCAGAGCATATATTTGAGTACTAAAGTAGCCTACAAATGCGACAGAGAAGAACAAACAATTATTGCACATAGTGCTTATTTTATGAGCAAATGTTTGTCGGTGGAAAAGTGAGGAAAAGAAAGCAAGAAAGATGCAAGGAGGCATAAATAATGACTGAATCATTTTGGCATCACTGAAATTCTAAGTAGTTAAAGAGACTGATTTACAGCATTTTAGGGGTTTTCCGGTTCAGTCTAGTCAGGTGCAAACGTATCACTCCAATAGTGGGCAGGTAGATAACAAGTCTGCGGTGAGCCAGAGACTAGGAGGATATTTCATGAACTAGACACATCATTTAGCTGGGTGAGTCATGGTAACCATGGTATCAAACATGCCCTATCATTAGAGAGGAAGATTCTTATGTCTGCCATAGAGAGCCCCATACGTCAAAGAAGTGAGACTGATGTTAGTCATGCATTTCATGTCAAACTTCTTGTAATTGCATGACTTACAAGCTGAGAGAGTAACCTGGGGCTAGTGTTAAACATTTATTTAATGGTCAGATGCTCTAACCTCCAGCTCTAAGTGTTAAACTGAGTCATCTGCATAAGTATCAGTGATTGTGTGTTATTTATTGCTTGGACATACTATTCAGCAATAATGTGTGGTCATATTCAATGAAATCACAGGCAAAAAAGGGCCAACTGTAAATTTTTATAAGTGTAGATGTATGAAGAACAGCTCACAAAGCAGTCACTTTCAAACAATTCAGCTTTCTGTTGGTCAGTGTGGCAAAATCAATTGAAGCTGTTGCGAAATTTGCATTCTTTTATCCTCATGTGACATTTTTGATCATGAGAATTCCTGTTGAAATGACGGGATTTTGTTGACAAAAATTTGACAAGCAATGGTGAATGTGACCACACCTTTAGCCATGTTCAGTGTTATGAAGGTTACTTTAGAAATGTAATAGGTTACAGATTACAAGTTACCCTATTTAAAATGTAATAAGTAGTGTAACTATTTCAATGACTGATTTTATTTGATTACTGTTCTAAATTTTCTAATGAATGTTTTCAACTGTTATTCATTTTCAAACATTTAGACCAGGCAAGGTTAATAATTTAATTTAGCACCTATAATTAGCACCTCTTTTTACTTTGAAATCGAGGTTAGTTAAATATTTTAAATCATAACAAGATATAGTTTAATGATACTGTTTTTCAATCAAATCTTTGCATAGCTATGACAGGACACACAAGCATCTAACAATGCCTCAGAAAAAGAAAAAGTTAATCTTAAAAAAATAAAGCATATACATAAACCCAAACAGAAAATAAAACAGTTGTCAAATAAAAAATAAGCATGTGTCGTATACTGTGTCCTAAACTCCTGTGGTGTCTCGTATTTTAAAGCAGTCAATGCAATTACATTTAAGTAACCCTAAACCAGACCCTAATACTAACCATATAGTAAGTACTATATATAGTTCATTAATATTACTCAATACTTAAATGTATAATTACACTGTAACAAGGACACCTTAAAATAAACTGTAACCTTATTTTGTAATTAAATTATGTAACTCTGTTACATGTAACTTATTGCTCAACACTGGCCATGTTTATATCTTAAAAGCTCACTATGGCTTTAAGAGACTTTTATTTGGTTTATATCCTGCTGTGCTAAAGAGAAATGACAATAAACTGACTTTACAATTCAATATTTCCAGGGCCAGCCTTATTTAGAATGTATGGGGAACTAAAGTTTAATCATCCGTCTGCTTTTTCCTTACAGATTCTGGTCATATTGCAAGGTTTCAAAATCAAGTTCAAAATGCAATTGTTACCTTAATTAGTTATTTTTGGCATAACAATGTAGTTGGGCTGATTGAGTCATATGAAGTAATGATTTTAACTTCAATAAGACCAATTAATTTAGATTTCAGCATATTAGTGTTGTATATCAAATTTTTTTACAGAATATCAAAGCATTGGATATAAATTATTCCTAATTCCTCATGTTTAAACATTTCATATTAATGAATTAAAATTGGATAATTGAATACTTTGAAGCTTTCAGGGACTATATTTGAGTACTAAAGGGGTCTGCAAAAGCGACAAAGAAGAACAAACATTCTCACAGCACACCATTAGGAAGTCTATCTTTTTATGCATAAATGTTTTGTTTGTCAGTGGGAAAGTGAGAAAAGAAAGCAAAAAAGAGACACAGAGAGATAAATAAAAGACATAATGGAGACTCATTCACTTCAGCCCAGACGCGGTGTCTGAGGGGAGTCAGGGAGGAGAGGCTGAGGGGTCGCCGCTGTAATTACATGACTGCTCTGCGAATGGGGGGAATTTCACCTCTCCAATCATCTGCTATTATCCTGCATTCCTACAGGCCTGAATGCCCATACCTAGCTCCCATTGAGACACCTGTCTGTTCTCCCTCACCCCAGCATTACCCACCATCACTGCGCCGCATGAAGGAACGCCCCACTGGCATTGTTCCTCCAGTCTTCTCATTTCAGTTGTAATGTGAGCACTAGGGGTCAGTGATTGAGCTTTATCATTACAGGATAAGAATATTACAGGTAGTTTTGATGGGCGTACAACAACTTTGAATAAGCCTCACCCCCATTTACAATCCTGCAGTGATAGCTTCTGAAATTATCCTCTGCCAGATAATTGGGTTTATGGGATAGCCATGTTTTAGGTCCCCATGAGGAAACAAGCTTATAAATCATACAGAATTAAGTTTTTGAACATCTAAAAATGCAGAAAGTTTCCTGTGAGGGGAAGGTTTAGGTGTAGGGTTGGTGTAGGGCGAAACAAAATACAGTTTGTACAGTATAAAAACCATTACACCTATGGAATGTCCCCATAAAACATGGAAACACAACGTGTGTGTGTTTGATTTAACTTTACTATCATTCAGATATTGAAGTGTTTTTTGCATATTTCAGTGTTTCTTTGTACATTATTTTTTTTATTTAAATAATTCATATTTTTATGATAGATTTTCATATTTTAACATGCAAAAATCTGGGTTTGGGACAAAGCCAAACAAAAATCTATACATAAAAGGCTTTTTTTTTAAGTATCAAAAAATGACAGCATGTTTCCAAGACAGTTGTAATGTGACCTTCATATTTTAAAAGAAAGAAAGAAAGTTGTTAGTTTTGATAAAAATCGAGTTGAATAAAGACTCCAATTTGACTTGTTCTTGACTTGACTTTATCCCAGGTAGAATATAGTGCATGAGTCATATTGCCTACTTTTATGGTGGTTGTTTTTTTTGTTTTTATTTTTTTATTTATTTTTTTATTTTTGTCCTTTTTGGAGTTGATGCTGTGACCATTAAAAAAACCTTACACATATACAAAAGCATACAGCATACACATTTGGAACAGCATTTTTAAATAACGACAATTTAAATCTTTAGGTGAAAAATGCCTTTAAAGATTTTATTGCTGTATCGTTTCGACTGTTTCCAGGCAGATAATCATAATTGTCTCACGGGGGGATTCAATAATACTGTGGATTTTGTGTAGCTAGCATGTGTGATAGTCGTGTGATTGGTTGGGCTATTTGAGAATGGATGGCAGTGCTGCTGGAAGGTAAAGCCCCCGGGACACACTCCTGCTGAGCAAGTCTCAATAACCGACTTAGCAAAAACAATAAAATATCCAATGTGACAACAACTGTTCCTAAGTGTATTTCATTTCCTTGCTTTCTCTCTTTATTGGTCCTTTGTAAAGTAAGTTTGTGACTGCATGAAACGTACAATCAAAAGTATATTGCCTGTTTCCTGAGATAATTTATTGAATGTGTGTTTTGTCAGAAGGTTATGTCTGTTCATAGGGATCTAGCTAAGTCGGATGGAGACAGTGTAAGAGTGATGGAGAGGAAAGGTAAGAAGCAAACATCAAATTATCATATAATCACACTTCACCGAAATATGGGCTACGTGACTGCACTATAAACCGCTATCCTTCAGTAGACTCTGGTTTTGTATTTCAGACACCTTGTCTGCGGGCGTCCCTCTGAAATGGTGACTATAAAAGCTCATGAAGGCTGCTTTAAGGAGAGCAGGCTATGCATAATAAAATTCAAGAACAGTTTCAAGCACCTCTCTGGAGATCTAAGTCACTAAATAATTAAGCAAGCTCTGTGTTAATATAGTGCAATAAATGAATCTGAGGATGCTGGGAGGTGACGAGGTGACGAGAGATGCATGGCTGAAGGTAAGAGCAGCGTTCACGACAGAGCGTCTTATGGATCCATCAAAACTCTGCAATTAGAAATGAGTTACAGCAGCTTTCGGATGCAACTGCCTTAGTAGCACAGATGGGGTTGTGAAAATCCTGTCAGGACTTAATGTAGCGCACTCAGAATTATTTTAGTGTTTTGGTATCATTGGTATGCATCTTTAAATATGTTTAACGCATTATTTCTTGAAATCAGAGTTATTACTACACAACAATTATTATGATTATGCCAGCAGAGCTCTAATTCCAATAGTCCTCTGAATAGCAATAAAACTAGAGTGGATCTATAAATTTACTTTCAATTTGATGTACTTTTGTCTGTTTGATTCATTGCCACCCTGGAGGTGATTATAAACCGAGACCATAAACAGCAAAGAGTTGCAGCTGTTTGTTTTTGTTTTAAATATAATTGGAGCCTCCCACACCAATTAAAATGGTTTTCGTTTTCAGTAGTCTGAAAATTTTGATATGCTAAGTCAATTTCACTATTTTAAGCTTGGCACTCCAATCGCAACTGTAAATATTGACAAACTAACAGCTAAACAGACAAGTTGTCTATGTATAAGAATATAAACCAATGAACTACTACAGTTATTTAAATGTGCACTACTTCATTTTTATATGTGTAGATATGATGTGGATATTAAATCAAGAGTGCCGTTGTTCATCACAGATGTAGGCACAATGTTACAGGAAAGCAGTTAAATAAAAAAATATTGAGCAATCATGTTAGACACAATAATTCTCACTTACTGGTTCGTGAGTGAATGTTTATCAATGAATCGGTTGAGCAAATGTTTCTTCTTTTTCTTTAGCTACATATAGCCACATTTGATTCAATGATTCACTTATAAACCCAAATCAGTTGAGTGAATAACTCAGTGATTGACTCATGAAGACAGTCACGTGTTTCGTTGTAAAAAAATAGTATTTTTGAACAGTTCGGTTGAATGAATGATTCAATGATTCACGCATGCAGTGTAGATACACTCTTAAAAATAAAGGTGCTTCACGATGCCATAGAAGAACCTTTTTGTCTAAATGGTTCCATAAAGAACCTTTAGCATCTGAAGAACCTTTCTGTTTCACAAAAGGTTCTTTGTGGTGAAAGAAGGTTCTTCAGATTATATAAAGGTAAGAAAGAGATGGTTCTTTAAAGAACCTTTGACTGAATGGTTCTTTGTGGAACCAAAAATGGTTCTTCTATGGCATCGCTTGAAGAACCTTTTGAAGCACCTTTATTTTTAAAAGTGTAGTAGAATGCTTCATTCCTGGAAGAATCAGTGTTAAAGAAATTGGCTGAATGAGTGAGACATCAAATCATTCATGAAGATGGTACCTGGTCACCTACTAGACTGCAAAAATTCCCAATAGATGATAATATGGGTAAGGGTCAAAGATCATCACACCCTGAATGTTTTAAGATCGCTTTTAAAGATTTGTCCTCTGTAGTGGATGTCATACAAATGGAACCTTATTTCAGGCACAGAATAAAAACGAATAACATTAAATAAGGCAATTGCAACTTTTTATCTGACAATTCTGATTTTTTTTTTTACTCAGAGTTCTATAACCGAGTATATCTATCAGATCTACTCAGATATTATCAGAATTGTGAGATAAAAATTGGCAATTAGCTTTATTTTCTATATGCATCTAATGAATAATTGATTTGTTAAATCAAATAAAAATTAGTGTGTCAGATTGGTCGAGACGCTACAGCAATATGATTGAAATGATTTTAAGACTTAATATTTTTAAAACAACTTTTTATTTATTTTATTTATTTATTTATATCCTTTATTTTTTATATGTTAACTTTATATGTTAAATGCTTATTTATATGTGTATGAGTGTATTTTATTCACTTTTATTCAGGAACTATATAAATATAAATTATAATTATTAGCAGTAGTATTAGTAGTATTTTGCTCATTATTTGATCTCAACATGAGAGAGTCACCGATATTAGAGTTCTTGTGTGTTGATGTACCTCACTTTGAATGAGATTGAGCAATTTAGCATTTGATGATAGTTCCCAGCACTCCACCTACCACCAGCATAAGCACAGCTGGGATCAGACTAAAATATCATGAGCTTTTCCACTACCCTGCATTTCTTTTAGTGGCTGTTTCTAATTTATACCTCACTTATTTCTCACCTTCTCTTCTGATTACCGACACAGTGGGAATAAGAAAAAACGCTTGATTGATCGGCTCTCAGGACTGTGTTCAGCCAGTGTGACTATTCAAACTAAGCGTAGCACATTACAACTTTCAGTTTAAAGAGAACAAGCCCTAATCTCCATGTTTCCATGAGCCCTGCATTCAGTCTTTCTGTCAGCCTGTCCCTCTCCATTCAGCTCAGAGGGGGACGATTGGTCGGAATTGTAAGGCTAAATAAAAGCCATGTTTGGGCTTTGCAGGGGCGCTTTCAGAGGCAAAACTCTATTTGAGGCTGGCATTTCTGTCAAGCACAACAGGGATTAGGTTTTAGGGAGCGTGCTGATCCGACCACCAGGAGAGGAGAGAGAGGCTGCCTGTGTTTAGAGAGGCTGATTTGGGCTGCAGAGGTTGATATGGAACAGTAGTCAGACGCTTAAATGCAAGATGTGGAAACTGAAGGGGGCCCGCTCAGTCTAATCACTTGCAGAAATGTTACACAACAGGGAAGAGGCAGAGGATCATAGCTGGAACTGTGGGTAGATGATTCTTTATAGATGTCGGAATAATATTCTACACCTGTTAATGAGATAGATCCGTGTGACAATTTGCATAGACGGAGACTGGGATAAATTTTACTCCTTATTGGTTATCTGATGGGACCTGTGATGGCTTCGAACTCAATTTATTGCCCAGTTGAATTGAGATTTTGTTAGAAGTCCTGGCAGGCAGTAAATCGCACAGGCAGGTGGTAGTTTCACAAGCAATTTCTACATTTCATGTACTTCACTTGCCTCTATAATCAAGACATGGGTGAGCAGAACATTCGCACTGTGTTGCCGGTTTCACAAAGTGATGTCAGTTTTGATGCATGCATTTCATTCGTCAGAATCCTGTGTTCAGAAGCATTGCACTTGACCTTGCGTCATTTCTCTATGAATATAGCCTAATTTAACACATGGTTTAAGATTTAATATTTTTATAGATTTAAACATGCATCCAAATTCCAAAGTGTTTTTTTTTTTGCTAAATTAAGCAAGGCAATTTCAAAAGATACTATTAATTTTATATAATTTTAGATTATTTAGGCTATTTATTTATGTATGTATTATATTATATATATAATATGTATTTTATACGGCAGTTAGATTCAGTCCATGAATTTGACTAAAGCAGATTTAGCGGTGAGTTTTTTTCAGTGACTCTTTCTACAGGTTAAACTTAAAATTTTCTGTAAAGCTGCTGAATTGAAAAAAAAAAGTTAAATCGTTACGCCAGTAGGTGGCGGCAAGTGACTGTCTGTATGAGTTCTGAACCGCTTCTTTCAAAAGCAATGCTTCACTCACAAAATAATAAATTTTGCCTTTATGGATAGAACAGTTCAACCAACTATTTCCTTTAACCAAATACTACTGTTTGCTGCTGAGAGAAGGGGTTCTTCTTTGGCGTAACTATTTTCATTGGCGTAGCACAAACGACAAATGTTAATATGAAGTATGAGTCATTAAATCATTCATTCAAACGTTCAAAAAAGCTGATTCATGCAAAAATGAAACAAGTGACTTTCAAGCGAGTCATTGAATCACTCACTCAAAGGATTCGTTCAACCTGATTCATTCTCGAAGGAAACACCACTGTGAAGTTGTTAAAAGATGCAACGCTGAATTTCTATCAGTTTCTTTTTAAACTAGTTTCATTGAGGAAAAAAACTGATAAATTACCTGGGATTATCTCAAATGTAAGTTAGGCCTATATAGTGTGTGTTAACTATATGTTTACTGAACAGTTAAGTGTTAACCCCAATCGTACTGCTTTTAGCACTCTTGCTGAAGGGATACTGCATAGACACTTTAGGTCAAGGTGTGATATTAGAATTGCACTCAACTTGCTTTGACTTAGTATTGTTTCATTGTTACATGGTTAATTAATCATAGAAATAGGAAGGGACAGATAGTACAGTATGCTCAGTATTTTAATAATAACATCAAAAAAGAGACCAATTTAGTTTTTGTTAATTTTTCTTTGTTCTGTTGTAAAATTATACATGTGTGTCTAACAAAATGGGACCAAGTGATGTAACTTTTTTGTTGTCACAGTATTGGACGTCTGGTTGTGTTTGCTCCCTCATGTGCCCATATTTGGTCATTCCTGTTCCTGTCCTCGTTGTGTCTTTATTAGTTAACCTCCTTTCACATGTGTCTTGTTAATTAGTCATTAGCGTCTCTTCCGTTTGTATAAATTCCCTTCCTTAAGTTCTCTGAGTTGTCAGTTATTGCATGTGGTTACCTTTAGTGTCTGGTTGTCTTCTTTGTCATTACCGGTGGATTTGGCTCACCTCGCTCCTGTAGTTTGTCTCATCTCTGTTGCTAATGAGACCCACTACAGTCGTTTATAGTGACAATTAAAGAATTGTAAGATAACCTTCTTCATTGTGCGCTCTTGTCCTCATTCCAGCATGTAGCGTGACATTTGTATAATCAAAAAACATATTTAATATGACTAACACTAACAGAAAGTGCAAAAGTACATTGCAGAGTAAATTCCATGTTTATTGGAAATTTATTATCACTTGAAAATACTATGGTGGTACAAGCTTTTTTTGGTGTTAACATGTTATTTTGAAATGTGCTGTGGTATTCTTGGAAATACATTAGAGTTCCATCACTGTACCACAGTATAGCTATAATACGTTTTATACTACCATGGTGTTCTTTGAAGTACTGCCATCTAAATATGATTCTATGTGAATATAGTGTGTAGTACTATGGTATTTATCATAGTTCCATGATATAACCTTCTCATACCACCATAATAAGGGGTAAATATGATGACAAAGCAATAGATCTGAAAGGAGATATTTTAGTAAGCATTTCATGCCCATTCTTGTTGCATCCCCACTGCTTTTCGCTTCCCTGGACTTCTAGAGTTGCTCGATCTTTGAGCTTCCTGAAAGTCTCTAACCATATCTAGTCCTGAAAATGCTTCTTGAGTAAAAGACATGACAAACACCGAGCCTGAACTCTGTCTCACCTCCCCCACCCCCTCCACTCTCCCTTTCACCGGTACGCCTTGAGTATAGAGAGAGATGTATAATAGGTGCACAAGTGAATAGCTCTTTGACCCCCCGCACTGCTGACAGTCTGTGCGCGTGTCTATTTGTCTGAGAATGTGTGTGTTGAACTACGGCTGCACTCAGACTCTGTCATACAACAAGCCCACGCATTCCCTGCCCCTTTGCTGCATTTTAATTAAAGGGCATCTGGAGAGAGCAGTGACCTGTCAAAACCTCCACAAAGCCACACATGGATGCGACAAACTGCACAAGGCAACACTGCCACCACCAGGAGTGTGAACGCAAAGCCGCTGCGAGTAATCCTACAATCTTTCAATAAAAAATATTCTGTTTTGCTGCAGGGAGTAGATTATCAGCTCTATGCTATGAAGGCATACAATCTGTAAGTGGTAGGATAAAAGGATGAGGAGTGTAGTAGCTCAGCGTCGGTACAGCAATATGTCACAGGAGTGTGTAACGTGCATGATGGAATTGTGATAGACTAGGGAGGGAATGCTGAGAATACAAAGCAAATGTGCTTGTAATATGATTTCACACAAACTACAATTGAACACCATAGGGGCTTGCAGCTCTTACTTTTGGTCTGCTGAACCATATAATAGCAGAAATGGTATTACAATTTTAAATATTTTTTTATTTCCGTAGGGAAGGTTAACGACGAGACGACAGACACTAGAATGTCCCCCAGATCAGCTGTTTGGCTCGAATGCGAGTTAGAAGAGTTCCTCTGACTCCCATTAAAGGACACTCAGCCTGAATATACACTATATCAACCAAGTAGCTTTAAAGTAACCTGCGGGCAGGACCATTTTGGATAATAAATCACATTCTTGGCAGATGCTCAACCAGATCTCTAAGCAAACAGGCTGAATTACCTGAGGTCTTTCATCAGATAGAGGTCTAAATGAAGGTTTGGGAGAAGCTCATTCATCTAATCCTGTTAATCAGAGCATCCAAAATAGTGTTATTTTGCATGCATGTGTTTGCTGAATTACCAGTCTGACAGATTTATTTTGTTTTACTGTCAATTTATGAAGGTCTTTTTTAACATCTAGTTTATACTCCCATCCCATTCCCAAAAGTAGCCCCCAGCCATTTTCTCTATCTTCTTTTACTTCCTGCTTTCCTTTCCCAGTCTTTTGACAGCTTTGTCTTTGATGCTGCAGCACCACATGGTCTCACATGCCTCAGTTTCCCCGGAAGAATGAGACAGACTGATGTGAGAGACAGAGACAGGAAGAGAGAAAGGGAGAAAGGAGGACGGTAGAAAGTATGAAGTAGAGACAATGCCAAACTGCAAGTTGACCAAGTCCTAGTCTTTAAATTTCTATACTGCTTGTAGATCTGTAAATAGAGATCAAAATGGAGATTAGTCTGAACTTTTTTTTTTTTTGATTGGCTAAACGGTGAGATGGACTAATTATACTGATTCTATCAAGCAACAGCTAAGGAATAGATGGTGATTTTGCACCAGAAATTACTAATGACCAGCACTAAATCTTTTGTCATGATTCCTGAGGCAATCATGACATGAGAGTGAAAATGCTTTAAAATGAATCAATGTGATGAGAATTTGCATAGAGTCAAAAGCATTAGATAGTATCTGCTTTGGAAATGTAGTCTGTCACACATGAATTACAATGAGATCTTGGCAAGCAATGTGTTGCTCAATCATTAAAGGGATAGTTCACCCAGAAATAATAATGATGCCATTATTTACTCACCTTCATGTCATTCCAAACCTGTATGTTGTTGTCTTTTTATCCGAGGAACACAAAGGGGGTGATTTTGAATAATCTTTGCACAACTTTTCTACACACACTGTCTGCCAAGCTCTTGACTCACCATAAAAAGTGTAGTTCAGTGCCTGTGTAGTTGTGAATCCTCCACCCAAATAAATAAAAATGTTCCTATTGTCCCAGATGTTTATGACTTTCTTTCTCTCTTTCTAATATTAAGATTTTTCTCACACACACCTATAGTTTTGCTTTAAAAGACATTGATTCATCAACTGGGTTCACATGCATTACCATCATGTACGTTTTGCTTGGTTTTTAAGCATCAGCTTTGAAAGATACATCCATTTGCATTACATGGATTCAGAGAGATGATCGTATTCAGAATTGTCCAAATTTGTAGTAACTCAGCGCAGTCCACAACTGAGAACTTTTTACTAATATCATATTTAATGTTATTTAATCTGCATATTTTTAATCCTTAAAAACGTTTATACCCCTGGCATTTTCAAGAGTCTCAAAAAATAAACCAAATCAGTCACTTGATTGACATTGTAGCAATGCTCATTGTGGGATGACAGCTTGAAGAGGAGATGATAGGTGTGCACTCATTACTTCTGTCATCAGACTGCAAAGCCAAAGGTGTCCTGACACACAAAACAAGACATAAAGGCTACGAGACAAACAAGAAGACAAATAAAACAGCCTCTGATAGCACTGTGATCCAGAACACTCTTGAGGACGTGCTTGAAAAAATGCTCCTCCTTACATTTTACCAGCAGACAGAAAAAAAATCCTTCTGAAATGCTCATTATCTCAGAGCCTGCAACCACAGTAGAGCCTGTAAATGTGTACAAACCACAAAATCAGAAAAGACACCAATTCTGAAGGCTTTGACAGTGAATATTTCAAATCTCAGACGTCGTTCTTCCGCTAATCTTTATGAAAATCTTGATTTGACCAAAAAGAAGTGACTCTTTCTGCTGCATCAACTGTACTATCCCTCCACAAACATATTCTGCATAATAATCATGCAACGAGTATCATCAGCAATCAGTGAGGACATCAGAGAGGAGCAGACTGCTTTCCAGGTTCGAAGCTGCGTAGGCCAGTTCTTTGCACTCAAGATCAATCACAGAGCAATGCCCAGAGCAGCTAAGATGATACACACTGTAAATTTCAATGATTTCCATCAAGCCTTGATAGCATTCACCATGACAGTCCCTGGAAGACTGTGGATCACTGGATATTTTTATTGAATTGATGCCATTGGAAATTGCATCAACTCTGAGGTCAAATCAGGAGATCCTCAAGGATACACTGTGTGTTTGCACTCTATCAGAAGAGCAGACCAGATTTATGTCAACATTCACAGACCTTGCAAGTGAGATTCTTCACATCCGACAGGACTAGCGTGCACTAGAGTGTGTTCAAATGTGCCAGTCAGCTTGCACATGCAGAAGAGCATCTGAAGGGCAGTGGATAAGGCGAGTACACCTCTCTATCATTGCGAGAGGAAATTGGATGGCAGGGTGTGAGATGAGCCATTTTCCAGCCCAATTGCAACTCGGCAGCTACAAGGGCAGTGTGTCAGCGGCAGCAGGTAATCCTGGCTGGCCCTTCCTGCAGCATCAGGCATTATTCAAGGCTCTGGAGGAGCAGTCATTACCACAGTGCTAATGTCCTCCCTCTACTTCCTGGCTGCCAGCATTGAACATTAACATGCTCAGGGTGAGGCCGTGTTGTCGATCTCCATTTCTTTTACTGTGACTTTAGGCACGTAGTTTCTTTATTTACCCTTTACTTGATTCAGTTTACATTTTCAGATAGATGAAACTCACATGCTCAGGGTAAGGCCTTATTGTCACTTTCCATTTCTTCTTCTTCATCTTTAACCCTACACTTTACAGTGGTGTCCAAAATTATTAGAACACTAGTATTTTCACCAGCTAAAAAATGGTTTTAAGTCAGTTATTTCTATCTTTTGCTGTAGTGTGTCAGTAGGAAATATCAGTTTACATTTCCAAACATTCATTTTGCCATTAATTGTAATAATCCAGTGAGATTTTTGTTTGCACAAGGAGTCAGTGCTCCACACAGAGATCTGATCTCATCGTCATCAGTCTGTCTTGAATGACATGAAGAAACAGAACAAACTGAGACAGACTCAATCCAGAAGAACTGTGACAACGTCTCCAAGATGCTTCAAGAGACCTCCCTGCAAAGCAACCTAAAAAACTATGCACAAGTGCACATAGGGCAAAAGCTGCTTTAAACGGAAGACGGTTTAAACGAACCAAAGGATGGTTACACCAAATGTTGATTTAATTTAGTCAGTAGTAGTTAATTGATAAAGAACTATATTTATTCACAGCATCCTCATTTTACACCATTTTTACACAAGTGCCTAAAACTTTTAACAATACTGTAGCTTTGCTGGTAGGATTCTTAAAGCATCTTAAAGGCATTGCCACAGTTCTTCTGGATTGAGTCTGTCTCAGTTTGTTCTGTTTCTTCTTGTCATTGCAGACAGACTGGATGATGATGAGCTCAGATCTCTGTGTGGAGCACTGGCTGTTGTCAGACTCCTTGTGCAAACAAAAATCTCACTAGATTATTACAGTTAATGGCAAACGTAAACTGATATTTCAGATAGATGTAACTATAGTACACGTCTATAATTGTCATTCTGGCTCATTTTTTATTTATTTTTTGTCTTTGAACTTATGCCAGGTATACACTACAAGACTGTTTTCTGGAGGTTGCAGACAAAAGTAAAAAATCTGAGGCAAATTGTTCATGCTCGTGCTCATGCTCATTTATTAAAGACACAATCTGAGAGAAGACAGGTCTATGTAAATACATATATTTAGCCTGTTAAATATTTCTCAGCATCAGCAATACATCAGCACTTCTCTCAGATTGCGTCTTTGATAAATGAGCATGAGCATGAGCATGAACAATTTGCCTCAGATTTTTGACTTTTGTCTGCAACCTCCAGAAAACAGTCATGTAGTATATACCTGGCATAAGTTGAAAGACAAAAAAATACTAATTTAGCCAGAATGACAATTATAGACGTGTGCTATAGTTACATCTATCTTACCAGGTCAAGAAAATATGATCATATTACCCCAATTTTGCAGTCTCTGCACTGGCTTCCTATTAAGTTCCGTATCAGTTACAAAATATTATTACTTACCTATAAAGGCCCTTAATTGGTTAGCTCCTGCGTACCTAACTAGTCTTCTACCACGCTACAATCCATCACGCTCCCTAAGGTCGCAAAACTCTGGACTTTTGGTAGTACCTAGGATAGCAAAGTCCACTAAAGGAGGTAGAGCTTTTTCGCATTTGGTGCCAAAACCCTAGAATAGCCTTCCTGATAACGTTCGGGGTTCAGACACACTCTCTCTGTTTAAATCTAGATTAAAGACACATCTCATTGGCCAAGCATTCAAATAATGCATCTCATAATCTTGTACTCAGGGGCGTGTCTACATGGTGGCCAGGGGTGGCACCGGCCCCCCCCTGAAATGTGGCTGGCCACCCCAGGTGCCCCCCCTACCAAATGTCTTGCCATAAGCTTGTTTTTAGTAGATTTCTAATCTTAGGTGGTTTCTATAGTGTGATCTTAATGACAATGTCGAGAGCGCATCCATGTGCGCGAGGACGGATCTCTCCACTCCCAAGTGGATTTCCTTCACATCTTTCCGCAACCCCCCCTCTTTTGAGCCAGTGCCCCCGACTGCCCCCCCCATTCAAAATGCTCTAGACACGCTCCTGCTTGTACTGCAGTTATATCTGATCAAATGCACATTATTATTCCTTAGCTTGGGTTGAACAAATAATTTTTGATCGGTTGGAACAGCAGCTACGCTAATTATGTCTCTATTTGTTTCTCTGTTTTTGTAACTAGGATTTACACAAGCTTCAGTCTGGATCCAGAACACCTGAGAAGAGATGATGCCAATCCCTCAGAGGACCTCAGATGATGCCAACCCTGAAACATACAGAACTACCACATTTTACTATAAGTTTGATTGCATCATATAATAATTGCTGTTAATATTGTTCATCGTCTGTTTGATTACGTCTTTAATTGATTTCTCCGTAATGTACATTAACTGACAGTCACCACTGATAAGCTACTACTAAATATATTGTAGAAACTTAATTTTCTGTAAAGCTGCTTTGCAACTATTTGTATCATGAAAAGCGCTATACAAATAAACTTGAATTTAATTAAACTTGAATTGAACCTGTCTGTGACTCAGAATCTTGCAGTGTAAAATGTGTGTGGCAGGGATCCTCAAATCTTGTGATCACTTCATGATACCCAAAACAGCAATCGAACAGCTTTCAAAAACATGTGTAGTGTATGGGCAGCATTAATCTCACTCACAAAAAAATGAAGACTGTATATGTTATATGTACTGTATATGTTCATTCTTTAATCGTTGTTCAATTAACTTATTTTCTGTACTGCAAAAATACATGTATATTTTAATTATAGTGTTTTAGCCCTGTTAATGTAACACTGCTGAGTCTTAACAATGCTTATCAAACCCCAGAGACTCCTTCAGTCTAATAATGTTATGTTAAAGATTTTAAGTAAACTCTGGAGTCATTCTTACAGTTCTCAAAACAGTCAGGAATCAAGACTCTCCCTCCAAATTTAACCTGAAACGGTTTTAACAGAGAGAATTAATGGCCTTTAAAATCCACTAAAAGTCAAGCCTTTAATAAAAGATGTCATATTTAAATCTTTCTGTTTGGATCTTCCTTTTTTGTACTTTATCAGTAAGGTGCAGGCTCCCTTTTGACACAAACTAGAAATGTGATTTTACTGACTGTTAAAAGCTCTTCTTAAAATGTATTAATATTATTCTGTTTTCTAGGTTTAACAAAGCCAAATCTTTCCAAGTAGGCCCTGGAACCTGCTTGCTTATCCTGTTGGTGACAATTACTGGAGGATAGACTAAGTTATCCTGGTTGATGTGGCAACAGCGCACAGTTTTGTTCACTGTTTGTTTGTGTGTAACTTAATTTTTTTTCTCTCTCTTACACAATATCCCTGTGGTCATTCATACACCTGTCACCATAGGAGGTTGACAAACTAGGCCTGCTGTGTCTTTCACACTGTGAACTTCACCTATAGTCACACACAAGACCGCAGGAGCCGAATGTAACACAAGCAGTTGCTCTACAAGACAACTGTCATAGTTTAATCTGACATGTCACTCCTGTTCTGTTCAGGCATCTGCTGAGAGAGATGTCAGACAGGTTGGTCTTAGAAGACAGAGGTCAAATCTGACAGACAGACAGACAGACAGTCAAGTGAGCACCAGTGATGACTGAGAGAAGCAGCCATGTCCTGTTTTCTGTCCTCGATCGGTATGATTCGTACTCTGGTAAAAAACGCTATAAAACACATTAGGTGAGAGAAGAATAAATGCTGTAAAACATGTCTTGATATGAATCAGTGAATCTTGAATTATCACATTATTTAGAGAGGCTTGTAAAACCTGTTAACTGTCAGTTTTCATACTCAACTACATCTTTTAAATTTTTATATTGAATTAAATTCTGTCCTTAAAGTATTCTTGCATCAGAAAAAGTAGTAATTTAGTTGCATAATTTAAATTGTACACATTATCTCTTTCTCTCATTTAAACAGAATTAAACAGATTGATTTCTACTAATAATTGCAAAAATACTGACTGTTCTCTCTCTGCCAATTGACAAAAAAACAGCCATGTTAATTTAGTATTATTTATATATATATATATATATATATATATATATATATATATATATTTAATACAAAATACTTATGCTCTCTCTCTCTCTA
>NW_015505588.1:1305741-1333207 GCF_001515645.1 Sinocyclocheilus grahami | reverse complement strand
ATATGTATATATATATATAATACTTTTAATTAGCTTTTATTTTATATTTTCAGTTTTTATTTTAATGTTTTTAGTAACTTTGTTATGTGCTTATATTACATTACATTTTATATTATTATTTTTTACATATATCTCTCTTTTTAGCTTTATTTTTATTTCAGTTTTAGAAATTTTAGTGCTTCAACTTCAAGATTTCTAATTTTCATTTAAAAATGTTTAGGTTTATTTCAACTTTTTTTTCAAATACGGAAAACAGTTTTAAAGAGATACTAAATTCTTTCATTATTTATTCACCATTCCATACATACACATATATGTATATGTACACATGTACTTTCTTCAAATGAACACTGATAGACTCTGAGTCCTTATATCCACGTGGAGAGATCTCTCAAAGTTGTAGAAAGAAAGCCACACTGTGTCATACACTAGGGCAGTCGCGGCCTAATGGATAGAGAGTCGGACTTGTAACACGAAGACTTGAGCAAGGCACCAAACCCCCAACTGCTCCCTGTGCGCCGCAGCATTGGCTGCCCACTACTCCGGGTGTGTGTTCACGGTGTGTGTGTGTGCACTTGGATGGGTTAAATGCAGAGTACAAATTCCGAGTATGGGACACCATACTTGGCCACACATCATGTCACACACTTTATTTTGAGAATATTAACCTACAAAAGGGTAAATTAAAGCTGTCACTGCATATTAAGATGGAATAAGATAAAGTATTGTAACATAAAACAATTACACTCTTCAGCTCAAGTACCAAACTACGATGTTGACACAAAAATGGCTGACTGCATCACAAATTTTTCGAAGCACTTTCTTACAACATTACTGCAGAGGAGGTTTGAAGGAGGACCCCGCCGTGGCTGGCTCGACAGATTTGCTTCAGTTCATCTTAGTCTAAGTCTAGTCTAAGGAATGTATGTCCCCTATTCCTCACACAGTCCTGTGACGACATCCGCAAATCTAGTGTGATAAATTATAGCTGCATCCTTTAATGCCTTCTTGAGTCTTGATTTATTTTTTTATTTTTTTACTTCAGGAAGCGGAATGCATGCCGGCCTACCTGCACATCCCTCATGGTGAGCTGCATTAGCATAAATCCATTATGCAAGCAAGGTGGTGTGGCTGGGAGTGCATCATAAGAGAGGAGCCCTATTTATCTATTTATAGCATGTACCTGGCATCTGTTCGACCAGTCTGATCACTGTCTGCCAATTAACACAGTAGTGAAGTCAGACTGCAGTTGCGGTGGAGTACAGAGGGCATCCTACAAGGTAAAAGCGAGTTCTGAACTGCTTGAAGTGCTAATGACAAGTGCCTTCGCAGTCATTACTGATGTACATACTTATAGTGGATGTCCTCTGTACATGCAGAAATGGGAGCTCCTGGTGACCATCAAACTTTAGTGAGTGGAAGAGAGCAGTCATGGGTTTGTGGAAGCATGAGGGTGAATAAATGATGGCAGAGTTAAATGTTTTACCCTTCAGCCCTCTATTCAAAGACCTTGAAAATGCATTTGACATTGGCTTTTTCAGTTTACTTGCCAGATATGTTAAAACTCAGATCAGTTTGTAAAATGGCACAGGCTTCATATATATAAAGCATCACTTTTAACAAAACATCAGCCAATTGAGCAATTTTAATGATAGAACTTTAGTAATTAGAACTAAAACTTGGCAACCACATCTGAATGAAAATCTATGAATGCGTATTTGTCATTTAACAGAAATTATTAGTCATTCAGTGTTTCTATATTTTTAAAAAAAGCTAACAAACAATAATACTGAAAAGATAATAATACTTCTACTAATAAAAATATAAAGTGCTAGAGAATACACTGCACATCCATAAATAGTTCACTGTAAAGATGGATTGTGAAACTCTCAAACGCTCAGTGTTCAGGTGCAGGCGAGTGAAGAAATATCTGTGTTAAACTTATTCTTAACCTCTAACTCAAACACTAGTGAGTGAAATCTAACAATTTACAGTTGAGGTCAAAAGTTTACATCCCCTTTCAGAATCTGCAAAATGTTAATTATTTTACCAAAATAAGAGGGATCATACAAAATGCATGTTATTGTTTATTTAGTACTGACCTGAATAAGATATTTCACATAAAAGGTGCTTACATATAGTACACAAGAGAAAATAATAGTTGAATTGATAAAAACGACCCCGTTCAAAAGTTTACATCCTCTTGATTCTTAATACTGTGTTGTTACCCGAATGATCCACAGCTGTGTTTTTTGTTTAGGGATAGTTGTTCATGAGTCCCTTGTTTGTCCTGAACAGTTAAACTGCCTGTTGTTCTTCAGAAAAATCCTTCAGGTCCCTCAAATATTTTGGTTTTCCAGCATTTTTGTGTATTTGAATCCTTTCCAACAATGACTGTATAATTTTGAGATCCATCTTTTCACACTGAGGACAACTAAGGGAGTCATATGCAACTATAGAAGGTTCAAACGCTAATTAAGAGTGAAAACTTCAGGGTAAATTTAACTTATTTTGTCTTCTGGGAAACATGTAACTATCTTCTGTAGCCTCTGAAGGGCAGTACTAAATGAAAGAAATATGATATTTAGGCAAAATAAGAAAAATGTACACATCTCCATTCTGTTCAAAAGTTTTCATCCCCCGGCTCTTAATGCATGTTTTTTTCCTTCTGGTGCATCAGTGAGCATTTGAACCTGTCATGGCTGATATATAATTTAATCGCCTAGCACAAAATCTTGTCACAATTTAGAGGGCTGCCCTAGTAATTTCACATGTTCACTGGTATTCTCTAGTGCAGTTTTCAAAGTGAGACCAAATTAAATAACTACATTTTAAAATGTTATGCTAAAAGAACTGAAACTGAATAAAATAATACATTTTTTAGCTTCAAAGTCCAAAACCTCTGAGAAATGTGTTGTGGTTAATCGCAGGGGGAAAAAAACAAATCCTAGTTATTAATGTCACCCATTTACTTATATTAGGAAAATGAAGAAAAATAACAATGCATCTGGCTCAACATTCCCATTTTTCTGCACTTTAAAAAAGAACAAGAAATGAATAAGAATTACAAAATAAAATTGTGTACGGAAGCTATTCAGCAACAATATGGGCGCAGAAAATGCTAAATGCATGTGCTGTGAAAACAACCACAACAATGAGGTTGATTTAAAGCACGAATCAGAGAATCTGTGGCTAATCTCTATAGTTAATACTGGTCAGTCGGTGAACTGGCAGGCAAACCATGGTGGAGGAAAATTGAAATCAGCTACACAGTTGCTGTGTCCATTTCAGCACATTCATTCGTTATTAAATTGATTGTTACAGTTAACAGGAGGCTGCTAGGCACTTTTGTTGTGCTTTCCTTCACTGTTCATTTGAAACACCGGTCATTAAAAACAGCTAATTATGCAGAAATAATGAATGCTCATTTTAGAGTCAATAACTACTGCTATATTCACTTGTCATGTTTAGTTACTGTCATCCAGAAGCTCTTTCATGTATGACAGTCACTCCCTGAGAATATAATTTGTGTTCATAAGATTGGGCTGAAAAAAAGCTATCTATCTATCTATCTAGCTTAAATATATAAATTAAAAATTAATACAACTTTTTCTATTTAACATATGTAAATTTGATGATGGTATATTTATGTATATTTTTAGATTTTGCATTTTAAAACACCATTTAAATATGTGTATCAGACCAATACAATTTTTTAAAAATACAATTTAAATAAATCTGAATAATTTGTGTCACTGAATTTTGAGTTGCGTTGAGTTACTTGAGTCAAGTAACACCACTTACTTGACTCAAAATAGTTTACTGGAAAAAAAGAAGAGGAAGTGACATCATTTGTGTTTTCAACTTTAGTACTGCTCTAATATACTATTTGTTGCTTTTTCACATTTGATGAGATGCACAAGACTTAACATATCGACCCTGTCACATACAGTCGATGGTGAAAAAGCAGTTTAACATTTTTTATTTATTTTAATATTTATAGAACAGTCAATTTGTTGACTCTTAAATGCTAATGATAACAGAGCAGCAACTGCTTTGAAATATTTCACTTCATTAAAATTTCAGCATATCTCAACAATAATTTCTATTCATTTCTTTTGATATGTTAAAATACAATTTAACAGCACTGAAAGACCTTCCTTTTTATGTTTGCATGTGCTTTTATGATTTTTATGTTTAAAAACACAGAGAAATGTACTTTAAAACACTTTTGCAAAATGGAAAAGGTGCCCATTTTATTGAATAACTTTTTTTTGAGGAAGGCACAATGCATTCTCTCCAGAGGCCAGAGTACATTTGGTTTGCTCTACTGGTGACATTGGGACACTGGGCCTGGTGCACTCATTACATGCAGCGTATGGTGTGCTCCACATCCTATTGAATATCCTTCTTTGCAATTTCAGGGGCGTCAGACAAGCTTGCCTGCATAAAGCAGAAGCAGCCTTTGACTGACGTTATCTGAGGCTAACACTGTTCCGCACTCTGCAGACCGCTATTGAATTCCAACACCGCTCGGTCCTTGCCATTTCGTCTGGTTTGATGATGTATAGCCAGTGTTGTGGTGGCATTTGTAATCATGAGCAAACAAACAATATCTCAGGTAATTGCGTTTGGTGAGTTGTGGAAATTTTGTACTCGTATACCCAGAGGCGCAGTAGCCAGCTTATGACTATTTGCATAAAAGTGAGAGCTACGTTTGTTTCGGTTAGGTTTCTCCATGCTCAGAGTGGTGAACAAGAGCAAACTGATATCTATCTGCATGATGGATTACTCTGTGTGCCTGTGGTTAAGCTACAGGAGCTGATGCCCGAGCCGTTTGAGTGAAAGATCAGATAGGCACTTCGACCGTCTAAGTAATAGGAAGTCTGATTGAATGTGTAAAGTTTTTAGAAGTGCCCAGTGATGGAAGGGAGTGGCAAAATGTGTCTTAGTGCAACTGGAAATTCTAAAGCAGCGGTTGTTTTACATTGGACACCGCAAGTGGCTGTCCAACATCAAAATGGTTTACTCTGCAAAAGTTTTTCATGCTCCACAAGGCTGCATTATTTTATCAAAACACTGTGAAAATAGTAATATTGTGAAATATTATTACAATTTAAAAACTTGATTTTATATTTTAATATATTTTAGAATGTAATTTATTCCTGTGATGGTAAAGCTGATTTTTTTAGCAGCCAATGTCTTCAGTGTAACATGGTCCTTCATAAATCATTTTAATATGCCAATTTGATGCTCAAGAATCTCATTATCAATGTTGGTTGTGCTGCTTAATATAATATTTAATTTTTAAAATATTTTTTTTCCATTTTAAGGATTCTTGAATTAATAGAAAGTTCGATGGAACAGTTGAATTTAGTTGAAATCTTTTGTAACATTATAAATGTCAATTGAATGTGTGCTTGCTAAATAAAGGTATTAATTTCTTCTTAAAAAAAAAATTAAAATCTTACTTATCCCAAAATGTTTAATTCCAAGAACCCAAAATATGATGATCCCCTTTCATGGGACCTTTGTAATAAAATATGGCGGTCCTATTTTTAGTTTGTACAGTATATTATATGATATAATTGTACCCATTTAAACTGTGGTATTATGATAATTAAATAATTGGCTTTTATATTGTTACTGTACTGAAATCAAAACAAACTATTAAAATATTATTTGTAAACATATGATTTTAAATTAAGTGTTATCTGATAGTAGGTTTACCCTGACATAGGCTTAATAGAAAATTGGACAAATTAATTTAAGTTCACCTTTGTTGTGTTTTATTAAACACACAACCTTTAATGATCTGAATAAAGCCTCAAAAAGTTAAAGCATTTTATCCTGCCTTTTAAAACGGTATATTTTACTACCCTAACCACACACAGTTATATAGTTAGTTGCATTTTATTATTTCCATTTAGCATTGCTTTTCCCTGCTGTCCGAGATCCTATTAAAAAATACCTCCGGCCCCTTTTGGGTCACAACCCACCGGTTGAGAATCTATTCTCAAAGATTGCAAATGGCCCTCGGGTGCTCTCACAGGAACAGGCTTGCATTATCCATTTAATTCCAGATATAAGAAATGCTTCATGAATGTCTAAACTAATAAATAAACAATGTCAACCTATACAGTTTTACTTGATACTCCATCCCTTACATTCGTTCGCATAATTGGGTTGTGTGACTGTGATATGCTCGCTGGAGGCTCAACTTCTATACATCCACATCAATATTATGTTGTTTAGCTTCATTTTTAACCGAAATTCACACAACTAGCACAACGGAATAAGCATCCTGCGTGCAATGTGGCATTCTGTTCCCTGATGCCACCAAACATTCTGTTTGTAATTAAAGTCTAAATGGATGGCACTGCGGAACAACAAAGTCCTCATTTAAATCCTAACTAATGACATTGCAGTTAAGTGGACCCAGAGCCCCAAAGGTATCACAGCAGAAAAACCTCATTTTAAAAACACGTATACTTCTGATGCACTTTTCCTGGCGCTCGCCATTGAAATGCTTCTTATCTTCCACAGTGGTTATAAGTGCATGCGAGGAATGTCAGGCACACATTTCAGAGACAAAGCACAGCAGGTGCATCTGCAGGGCTATGCAAATCGTTCCACAACAATGTGAAGACGAAAGAAGCGAGTTTACACATACAATGACGGTGGGAAATATGTGCATTTGCTGTTGGCTTTGAGGTATGAGCACTAAGCAGGCATCCTTTTGAGAATCCAATTACAGCTGAGACACTTAATGACTTTCGGTAGTTAAAAGTAAACATCAGATTCTGTCTGAATCTTTGAGGCGTTGGACATTTTATTACAGACAATGCTTCTCTCAGTACTAACTACGAATAATGAAACTGAGGCTGGCGTGGTTTTGAAGAGAGGAATTTTATCTTGGAGTCCATTTTGTTTTTGTCTCTCTCATCCATAGTCTATAATTCATGAGTGAAATAAATGTTTTATCGGGGTGGTCTGAAAATGTTTGTTTCAGCAGGTGCATTGACCAGGGGCATCCTTGGCATTGATCATGCACCAAAGGTGTCAAATTCAATAGTGGGGATTCAGGCAGATGTCAGCTGGATTTTACTCTCTGAACAGAAGTCTCTCCTGCATGTAAAGGTATTGGTTTTTTTTTTAGACATTCACAACTGAACAGGGCTGTTTGAGGTCTGTTTAGCTCAATCACATGGGTTAATTCTGCAGCCAAAACAGAGTTATGGACTGAAATCAAGTCTTCTAGTAATACTTAAAACCAGAGCACTGAGCCTTTTGGAACATATTCGCATTTTGAATTCTGAATGTTGGCCACACCAACAAATATTCAAGCAGCTGTCTGTCGGGTTTGTCTTCCCCATCGGCAGCTTTTTTCCCATGCTGGTCCAGGCTAGTCAAAGCTGGTGATAGACTAGCTGATAGACAAGCAGTTTTTCACCAAGAAAAAGAAAGAAGATCAACTAGCGTTGTCTTCCTTCGGAAGTCAGCTGTCCAAGGGTAGCCTGCTACGTAGATCAGCTAGATAAGAAGCCTGCTGATATGGATGCCAGCATCCAAAACCCAACAATGCTGCTCTGTTCAACAGTGATACCTGTATTCATTACAAATCTTGCTTTATGTATTATTTCATATTGTATTACTCTCTTTCCTAGTCTACTGTGTACTGGCTTTTCTCCCAAAGATCTTGTACGATATCTATTTCTATTCCTCTCTCCGTTCTCTAACACTTCTTTAACTTTATCAAGGTCCTAAATAATAAATCAAATGCTGACTGAAGGGCTCAAAAGGAGATCCTGGCCAGAACTAATCGAACAGAGTTCATCTTCATGAAGCTTCACTGGAAGTGCATCAGGTTTGTAGTTGGCCCCCTGGAGGTTAAATTAGTTTATGTTTCAGTTAATGTCAACTATGACTTAGTGAATATTTACAACCAGTGACTGATCATGTAAAGAAAATGGATCATGTTTCTGTGCCTTGCACCAACAGAGCTGTGTGATTTGTTGGGCCTTGAAATTACCATAAAGTTTGTCATTTTACAGGGAAATTGCGTGCATCATGTTTGGCTGTTACAATTTCTAAGCCATAATCTAAATGGCATGCAAGGTTAGAGTAGCACCAAGATTAATGCAGAGTTCACTTTTTCAAGGCCGTACATCTATCTCATGTAGTTTCACATTCAACTGTGATCTCAACCAAAATACTCCATTAATTACTACAAAGCCTATTAATATACCTGAAAAAGATGCACATCTTTCTATTAGTTTTCCCCATGCTAAAACCAACATACAGGGCTGCATTTTCCACATTATAAATATGGTAAATGTAGAAATGGTCTCTACAGTACGCTTAGGCTTGCATGACCAATGATTCATGAACAAATTACTTTTATCAGTCAGTTATTCTTTTAACAAATAGTTTAAACAGTCAGTCTCATGTTATTTAGAATATGGACATTATTGAAATATCTAAATAACTCTAGAATCTAATCAAATGGAGTGCTTATGAATCTAATCGAATTGTGACTGGGAGGCCAGTGTGAATCATCAGAACAAATCATTTGATCTTAGATTGGGTACTATTTGTAGCCACATATAAGCAGATTTTTATAGTCTAGAACAGTGTTTCCCAACCGGGGTGCCTCGGTTAAATATTTAAAAAGATCCTTTTTTAATATTTTTAAATCGCTAAAATGTTCAAAAAAGCATCTATTATATAATATACATTTCACATATTTCTGATGTCGCCAATAATTAGAGATGAAATTATTTAACCGCTCAGGTTTCACTTTCACGTGGTGTGACGCTCTGCGTATTATCCCGCTCTATGCGTGTGCGCTCCACTCAGTCGCTCCACTCGTATACCATTCATGCGAATCGGAACAGCAAAGTCCACTCAAAAATTGAGCCGACAGGAAACATCGATGTAGTACAGTATTGTTTCTGTTTGCAATAGCCTACTGCGCTGTAACAAGGTGTGGTAAATGGGCAACTCTGGTAACGCTGCCCTCTCATTCATTGATCTGCTAACCGCTATGTTATGCTCGCGTGTTCTGATAATAATAGCTTTCTAGGACTAAACATTATTTGGATATAGTTGGTAAAAAATAAAAAATAAAAGTTAAATATCTTAACCCTACTGTTAGACCTACCTGAAAAACTAAATATCAATTTATTTAATTCGAAGGCCTGTCGTTATTTTTTTATTTGTGCTATCATTATTAATTTCTTTATTTGTTCTTATTTTATTACTGACTGCTTACTTGTCATTTTTTATTCAATTCAAAGTTTGAAATCAAGCTATCTCGTGCTACTGCACCAAAATTACCCCCAAAAAACACAGAGTGAGCAAAAATTTGTGAGATAAAAGCCTACATTAAAATCTACATTAAAAATAAAGTCTCTTCATTAGAAATTAGCCTACTGATTGCCTCCATTGATGGACAATTTTTTTTAATAATATAAAAAATATCTGTATGACATTATATTCTGCAGTTCTTCCCTGTTGTACCGAATATCTATACTTTTCAAATTATCATATCGAAGTTAGAAATGTAAATATTGTGACAAAATTAATTTTGTAGGGTGCCACAAGTTTGTTAAAATTTCCAAAGGGTGCCGCGACAAAAAAAAGGTTGGGAAACACTGGTCTAGAACACTTTGGATCAAAACTGCATCGTTCGCTTTAAACATTATCCAAAATGTATATAATAAATGAACTAATTCACTTTAATAACTCATAAAATTCTTTAGTATCATTAGTGAAATGTTGTTGTGCAATACATCTGCTCTTCTTAACGGCCTTTGTTTGCATGTTGATCTGCCTTCGAGCTTCAGTTTACATGCCTGCAAAAGCCAGACATCAATGGCGGTCATTGCGTGGAGTGGAAGTCTTTGTGTCGCTTGTGCTTGTGCGGAAAATAATGTCATAGCTTCTCTAACACACGCTGTAATAGCTTGTTGTATCATCTCCCCACTTCATGCGCATTCTAATATGTTTTTCTAAGTAAAGTGCTGATAGTCGGTCTTATTGCAGCCATTCTTCTGATGTGACTGAATGGATGTCAGCACTCCCTCATCACAGCACCCAGACAGACGTGCTTATTTTCCCAACACTCGAGGCGGAGGATGGCGAGTCTGTCCACGCTAGTTCAGAAGTATTAATGGCGTTCATTTTGTGACCGGTTGTGTACATGACAGTTCATTTTCTGCATGGGCTCACAAAAGTCGATACGATCTTGTAAAGACAAATACCAGATAGCGCCTTCTCTAACTGATGCGGTTTTCAGAAGAAACATTAATCAAAGAGGTTGGATGTGGAGGTGCACAGCCCGCCTAGTAAGTCTTTACGCATTAATAAAGGAAGCAGATGATCTATGAATGAATTCATAGCAGGTGCTGCCTTCATTATTGTTGCATGCTGCCAAGCGCCACAAGTGCCGGAGATGAAGGGGGAAACTCTGCTGAGCCTCTGTGGAGCTTATTCCTTTGGAGAATTCCTACTGGTCAGAGTAATAGCCCACCGCAATGTTAATCTACAGTCACGCTCGTTCTTAAAATGTATGTGCTTTTCATTTTCTGTACTTGCGAATTCATTTAAAATCCCGCAAATTTAACGGCTAGAAGAAATACCTGGCGTGTAGAATGGATAATCATTTTCACAGGGCAAAATACCTCTCTAAAATTTAGACAGCCTCCATCTGTCTTGACTTGTATGACTGTAGAAAGACTAAATGAGATTTCATATTTCAGGTAATCAACAACATGACATAGTTACTAATGACTAATGTTACACATCAAGATATGCTGTCTCCAAAACCTTAAGGCAGCATCCTAACTGAAATGTCCCATTAATGACGTAGCCTGATTTGTGTGAGGAGCGCTATTTGCATGATGTATGGCGCTGCTACGCTGGCGCTAAAGAAATTATGTCTAAATAGGCAGAAAAACACATGGTACAGTTATGGGTAAACTGGTCAATTTAGAATTAGATTATTCTATTTTGATTACTTAATTTTCCATAGTTTGTTTCTATCTATCTATCTATCCATCCATCCATCCTGCTGTCTCCAAAACCTTAAGGCAGCATCCTAACTGAAATGTCCCATTAATGACGTAGCCTGATTTGTGTGAGGAGCGCTATTTGCATGATGTATGGTGCTGCTACGCTGGCACTAAAGAAATTATGTCTAAATAGGCAAAAAAACACATGGTACAGTTATGGGTAAACTGGTCAATTTAGAATTAGATTATTCTATTTTGATGACTTAATTTTCCATAGTTTGTTTCTATCTATCTATCTATCCATCCATCCATCATCTGTTTGTATGTCTGTGTCTTTTGTTCTGTCTATTGTATTGTTCTATCTATTGTTGAACAAGGTTGTTATTTTGCATTCTTTATGGCAAAAATTTTTTTTTGTTGTAATAAAAATTTTGTACACTAGTTGAAATAAGGCTGTTTAAGGTAGCATATGTGCAAAATGTTTGGCCGTGCCATGATGTAAACGTGTTTACTAGGGGTTTTTGTGCATCAGAACTTTAAGTAATAGAACTAAGAGAACTTGCTAATTATTAGTTACAATACTATACATTCCCTTGTCATTTGAGGTATAACATAAAGGTTTTAGAAAACCGTTACTATGTGGTAGTGTTTATGTCACAAAATGTGCTTTGTAAATATTTCCTTTCTAGTTCTGGAGTTCTTATGTAGCTGTTTTCCTTGCTAAAGTTTTGAGTATGCTAATTTAAAGAATCTGAAGTTGAATGAACTTAAGTTGAGGGGGTTTTTTTCTTCTTCTTCTTTTGTAGATGCTTTTATAGAACAGCTTCGTACACAAAGTTTTATTGATGGAGAACACCTCTACGATTCCTATACCTCAGCATAACCTTTTGAAGCTGGCATTCTCTTTTGTATTTGACGAGCTATTTCACAATAGAGAAGAAATTGAACTTGAAAACAAACAGTGGATACTGGACAGTGAAGTCCATACGCCTTAACAATGGGAAACCATTTGCTGTGTTTTGATTCAAGCTCCGCATGAAAACGCCATTAAACTATATCCAAGACCCTGCAGATCAACTCACAGTCAAATGTACAATGTGGTAATCTTCAAAACTGAGGCAGACAAGAACTTGCCCACATTGTTATACTCAACCAAAGAAGACTCAAAAGAGGAGTTAGACAAAAAGGATCTGTGCAGTTTCATTCTCAAGTGTATATAAGAGTCTCAAGATGTGTAAGACCTGGAGAGCTGATTTGGGGTCATTGATTTTTTTTTTTCATCAAGGAGGCATTCAATTGATCAAAAGTGACAGTAAAGACATTTATATTGTTACAAAAGATTTATATTTCAAATAAATCTTTTGAACATTCTGTTCATCAAAGAATCCTGAAAAAGTGTCACAGTTTCCACAAAAATATTAAGCAGCACAACTGTTTTCAATACTAATAATAAGAAATGTTTCTTGAGCATATTAGAATAATTTCTGAAGAATGATATGACACTGAAGACTAAATGAGCATTACTAAACAGCTTTGCCAAATACAGTTTAAATATGGAAAACAGTCATTTTTAATTGTAATACTTTTATTGTAGTTCTGATAGATCAAATCAGTGCAGCCTTGGTGAGCATAAGAGAATATCCAAAATGTTTTAACAGTGGTGTATGTGGATGTAAAAAAGGCACTTATTTTTGAATAAAAAAATCACCTGCTAACTGTTAACCAAATTGCATCTGTACATGCACACAAACACAAATCTTTCTCAAAGGCAAAATTGCACCAATTTTCATAGTGTTGGTTAAAATGAAGTGCCAGGTGAGAGGGAAAAAATATAGAGCTTTTCCAGGAGAAAAGCAGAGCTACAATAGAACTTTGATATTCTGGATCAATAACTTGAAACAAGCTGGCATCTCGGCACCACTCTCGGCAGAAGCATAATGGGCAATTTACGGATTTGTTATTTTTTTTGTCTTCTTCCTGTTTTTCTTTCCTTAAGTAAAAGGTATTTCTTCCCTGTGAAATGTCCAACATTATGTAGCTGATTTCCTTGCTAAAGTTTTGAGTAAGAAGATTCGTTTTTGATTTCCTGTAAATGGACAAAGACAGCTGCAGACGTAGCATAAGAGACGTCGTCAACAGCATGTGCACTTATCTACAATAACTGACAGGCACTCCATTTTTCACATCATCCATATGCTCAAGCACACTGACTATAACTAATGCAGCATCTGTTATTTACAAGCACGTATTTTGTGTTGTTAGCCAGTGAGTCAAATAAGAGAAAGCTAGAAGCTGTGGTTTAATTTGTCTGTCGTTCTGTGAAGTAGACTCTGTCACCATGCTGATACAGGCGGTAATGTTTCTTTGGGTCTTTCATCCTTACGATTAGTGTCTTGGCAGTCTGCAAAGTAACAATCTTCCCGGGGTTCTGTAGAACAAGGACATTTGAAAACGTCTATGATGTGAATGAGCTTGAGCACACAGGAATGATTTCTGAATGCTCACATTATCATGGCAATATAAAAGATGTGCATGTGCGTCTTTAGATCTTTCAAGAAGCCCACTGAGCAAAAAAGCAACGTATGACAGTATTATTATGACGATGAGTCATCAAATGATTTAAAAGATGTCTGAGGACGTACTTTAAAGGAAGTAGAAGATGACATCAAACAGCTTCCTAATCACCATTAGGGGAAGTCGTGGCCTAGTGGTTCGAGAGTCTGACTCGTAACCCAAAGGTTGTGGGTTCGAGTCTCGTACCGGCAGGGATTGTAGGTGGGGGGAGTGAATGTACATCATTCTTTCCCACCTTCAATACCACAACTGAGGTGCCCTTGAGCAAGGCACCGAACCCCCAACTGCTCCCCGGGTGCCGCAGCATAAATGGCTGCCCACTGCTCCGTGTGTGTGTGTGTGTGCACTTTGGATGGGTTAAATGCAGAGCACAAATTCCAAGTATGGGTCACTATACTTGGCCACATGTCACTTCACTTTCACCATTTTATTGAGCTTAGTATTAATATTCGTCATCAAGACTGTCATTGGCCTTGATGTTTTCACTTTGCAATAAGAATTGGTATTATAGTCATAATTATTTTAAGTGGTGTTACTGAAGTAAAAACTGAAGAATGTTTTGCAAAACTTCAAAACTAATTTTTGCTCTTTTCTATACATTCTTTTCCAGTTAAAAGTATAAAAAACTAAATTTTCACAGGATATAGGACTTGCTCGCTTAACAAAAAGTGTAACTTTGAATGTTGGTTTGAAAAAGCGGATGAATAGATTGATGGATATCAATGGACAGAATACATCACAAGTCTATATGCTCTGTCCTGCTAAAGCCAAACGATGCGCTATACTCCTCTGACTATAATTGCTGTTGACGTGATACCCTCAGTGAACCAGCGTCCGTGCCACTGAGTGACCAATCTCACAGCTCTAACCTTATCACTCTGATAACCTGTAGTGTATCAGATCCAACTCCAGGCCACTATCTGTCCACAGCCATGGCCTAATATTACACGGCCCAATCTGTTATCCCGCAGCCGCTGACCGGGAGGCCTGATTTGGAACGTAATGAAAAAGTGATAAGAGTTCTTTATTATATCTCCACTGGCTGTTACCACTCAGAAGAGCCCCGGCATAATTAATGACAAGAGGAGAGATGAAACAGATGGGGCGAGAAAAGGGAAAAAGACAGAGTTTATCAGAAAGATGAGTTTTGCTAATCTTCCACAAATTGACAGTGAGCCACAATTGGCCTATCACAGAGAAACGGACATAATCAGGAGACAGACAGCTTAATGTGTTGTGTCGTTATTCTTTAGTTGTCTCCAATTTTCATCTTGTGTACATGCTTGACTCAGTCGATGATAGAACTTAGATTAAAGGAACATTCTGGGTTTGGCACAAATTAAGCTCAATCAACAGCATTTGTGGCATAATGTTGATTGCCACAAAAAATTATTTAGACTCGTCACGCTTTTTCCTTAAAAAAGCAAAAATGTGAGGCACTTACAATGGAAGTAAATGGGGCAAATTAGAGATTTAAAAGCAGAAATGTGAAGTATATAATTTTATAAAAGCACTTTAATTCTGCTAAAATTGGTGTATTATTTGAATTAGCTTTAAAAAATAATTTTACAGTTATTTTAGAGTTTATAGCCTTTCATTGTCGTAAATCATGGCAAAGTTGTCAAATTGAATAACTTCACGTCTATAAGGTAAGTTAGTTATTTTTTCCCACACTAAAATCATATTAACCTGCATATTGTTTGTACCTTGTAGCTATACCATTGAAACAGTGATTATTTATTTAAATTGGCCCCATTTGTTTCAACTGTAAATGCCTCACTGTACCCAAATATTTGTTCCGTTTTTAAGGAGAAGGAAGGACAAGTTCATTTTTGTGGTAATCAACATTATCCAATAAATGCTGTAGACTGAGTTTAACTTGTACTAAAATCAGAATATTCCTATGAAAGAGAGGGCTAATACTGTCTTTTTTGTGTTAGTGTGTCGCTTTTAAGTGTCAAGTGGAATATCCTGTGGCACAATGAGAGCAAAATTTAGAGACAGCTGTCAGGAGAAAGCACTGTGCAAGCAGGATTTTTTCTCAAATCTTTTGGGAACCATTTGAATATGACAGTTAGCCACAGGGCACGGCAAAACCTTTTCCAAACCTACAGAGAAGTAAACGCACACTAGTCACACCATGTTGTTTCCTCTCGTGATGTTTTTGCATAAACATGTCCGCAGGCTGCTGGCTCTTTCAGAAGCCCTTGTAGATTCATACAACCGGTTATCACGACCCCTATCTTCCCCCTGTCCAGGCATGGGTATTTATATGGAGCCAGGTAAGCGTGTGACCAAGGGCTCTTTGAACCCCCTGTTGACATGGCTCATATAGTCTTATCATCACTGAAGGGACTTAATGTCTGAATTATGACTTATTGAGGGTGAAAATGCCTTCCCTGGGGAAAATTTCCACAAGGCTTTGCAAGATACTCACACAATCATGCAGAAAGTATCTCTTTTTGTGTCACACGCACCTTTGGGAAGCCTTTGGATATGTGTGATAACCGTTATCATATGCGACAAGCTGCTTCAAATGTGCTAGGAATAAGAGTGAATCTGTACAAACCAGTTCTGGGGAGTATCAAAACAAACTTACAGCAACGGTAGTCGCTTAAAAACATTTTTTTTCTATTTTTTCTGTTTGACAATAGTTGTGCTGTTTTTCAACACACATTTACAATTCAGTAAATGGAGGCAATAAACTAGCATTCTTCTCTCTCATATGTTCCACTAATAAGTCTGATTCATTCTAGTGAATCAGAGGGTTCCTGTAAACGAATTTATTTAAGTTTTCACTTTAATTAAGATTTATATTAAAAGCAATATACACTATCGTTCAAAAGTTTGGGGTCAGTGTACAGTATTTATGTTGTTATTCATGCATTAAATTGATTAAAAGTGACAGTAAATACATTTATAATGCAACAGAATAAATCCATTTATGAAAAAATCCTTAAAAAATGTATCAGGGTTTTACAAAGGTATTAAGCAGCACAACAGTTTTCCCCAAATCAGAATAGAATAATTTATAAAGGATCATGTGACACTGAAGACTGGCTGCTAAAAAATTCAACTTTTCCTTAACATGAATAAATTAGATTTTAAAGTATATTAAAATATAAAACTAAAATTCAGTACATGCAGCCTTCACAAATATTAGATTTCTTTCAAAAACATACAAAATCTTACAGACCCCAAACTTTTGAACAGTAATTTATACATACAATTAATGTAGTTAGCTGCGTTTTAATAGCTGTTTTTTAGTGTAGCTAACTAATTTTTCAAAAGAGCAACTGTATAAAAAAGGAACCCTTAGATCATTTTGACTCTTAATCCATAAACTGTGTCAGATATGTAACTCTTAACATAACTTTGTATGGCAGAATCCTATTGAAATCTGAATACTCATGAGTGCAGTATAAGTTGTATTTGGTGACAGGTGTACAGCGGGTAAAATAAGTATTGAACACCGCCATTTTTCTCAGTAAATATATTTCTAAAGGTGCTGTTGACATGAAATTTTCACCAGATGTCAGTAACAATCCAAGTAATCCATACATACAAAGAAAGCAAAACAAATAATTTCAGAAATTAAGTTCTGTGTAATAAAGTAGAATGACAAAGGGAAAAAGTATTGAACACGTGAAAAAGGGAGGTGTAAAAAGGCATGGAAAGCCAAGACACCAGCTGAAATCTATCAGTAATTAGAAAGCAATCCTGCCCCTTGTCGGTGGAAATTAATATTAACTGGTTCAGTCCCAATTGATGGCCTATAAAAAGGTGTCTCGTGATCAACATGTCACACAAGAAACATTTCATGATGGGTAAAAGCAAAGAGCTTTCTCAAGACCTTCGCAACCTTATTGTTGCAAAACATGCTGATGGCACTGGTTACAGAAGGATTTCTATACTTCTGAATGTTCCAGTGAGCACTGTTGGGGCCATAATCCAGAAATGGAAAGAACAGAATTTCACCATAAACCGGCCATGACCAGGTGCTCCTTGCAAGACTTCTGACAGAGCAATGAAAAAAATTATCAGAAGAGCTGTCCAAGAGCCAAGGATCACTTGTGCAGAGCTTTAGAAAGACCTGGAAAGTTTTCCCCAAATCAGAATAGAATAATTTATAAAGGATCATGTGACACTGAAGACTGGCTGCTAAAAAATTCAACTTTTCCTTAACATGAATAAATTAGATTTTAAAGTATATTAAAATATAAAACTAAAATTCAGTACATGCAGCCTTCACAAATATTAGATTTCTTTCAAAAACATACAAAATCTTACAGACCCCAAACTTTTGAACAGTAATTTATACATACAATTAATGTAGTTAGCTGCGTTTTAATAGCTGTTTTTTAGTGTAGCTAACTAATTTTTCAAAAGAGCAACTGTATAAAAAAGGAACCCTTAGATCATTTTGACTCTTAATCCATAAACTGTGTCAGATATGTAACTCTTAACATAACTTTGTATGGCAGAATCCTATTGAAATCTGAATACTCATGAGTGCAGTATAAGTTGTATTTGGTGACAGGTGTACAGCGGGTAAAATAAGTATTGAACACCGCCATTTTTCTCAGTAAATATATTTCTAAAGGTGCTGTTGACATGAAATTTTCACCAGATGTCAGTAACAATCCAAGTAATCCATACATACAAAGAAAGCAAAACAAATAATTTCAGAAATTAAGTTCTGTGTAATAAAGTAGAATGACAAAGGGAAAAAGTATTGAACACGTGAAAAAGGGAGGTGTAAAAAGGCATGGAAAGCCAAGACACCAGCTGAAATCTATCAGTAATTAGAAAGCAATCCTGCCCCTTGTCGGTGGAAATTAATATTAACTGGTTCAGTCCCAATTGATGGCCTATAAAAAGGTGTCTCGTGATCAACATGTCACACAAGAAACATTTCATGATGGGTAAAAGCAAAGAGCTTTCTCAAGACCTTCGCAACCTTATTGTTGCAAAACATGCTGATGGCACTGGTTACAGAAGGATTTCTATACTTCTGAATGTTCCAGTGAGCACTGTTGGGGCCATAATCCAGAAATGGAAAGAACAGAATTTCACCATAAACCGGCCATGACCAGGTGCTCCTTGCAAGACTTCTGACAGAGCAATGAAAAAAATTATCAGAAGAGCTGTCCAAGAGCCAAGGATCACTTGTGCAGAGCTTTAGAAAGACCTGGAATTAGCATGTACAATTGTTTCAAAGAAAATAATAAGTACAATAAAAAATGCGCTCAACCGCCATGGCCTGTATGCACGCTCACCACGCAAGGTTATATTGCTTATATTGCTTAAGCCTGTTTAAGCTCATTTAAAGTTTGCTGCACAACATTCAGACAAGCCTGTGAAATACTGGGAGAATATAGTCTGGTCAGATAAGACAAAAATTGTACTCTTTGGATGCCATAATGCACACCATGTTTGGAGGTCAAATGGCACTGCACATCACCCCAAAACATACTGGTGTGGCACTGGTAAAATTCATATAATTGATAGAAGGTTGAATGGAAAAATGTACCGAGACATTCTTGATAAAAATCTGCTGCCATCCACCAGGATGATGAAGATGAAATGAGGGTGGACATTCCAGCGAGACAATGATCCCAAACACACAGCCAAGGAAACTCTCATTTGGTTTCAGAGAAAGAAAGTAAAGCTGCTAGAATGGCCCAGCCAATCACCTGACTTGAATCCAATAAAAAATCTATGGAAAGAACTAAAGATTAGAGTTCATTGAAGAGGCCCATGGAACCTTCAAGATTTGAAGACTCTTTGTGTGGAAGAATGGGCCAAAATCACACCTGAGCAATACATACTACTAGTTTCTCCATACAGGAGGTGTCTTGAAGCTGTCATTACCATCAAAGGCTTTTGTACGATGTATTAAAGGGCTAATATGATGCGATTTAAATTTTTCCTTTCTCTTTGATGTTACAAGCTCTTGGTGCATAAAGAAGGTCTGTAAAGTTGCAAAGACTAAAGTCTCAAATCCAAAGAGATATTCTTTATAAAAGTTAAGAGTCAACCACACCTACCTAAAACGGCTCGTTCTAACACGCCCCCACATGTCTACGTCACGATGTGGGAAGATTTGCATAACGCCGCCCAAATGTTCAGGCAAAGAAAGAAGGCATAACTTTTATTCTCGCTGTAGTATTGTTGCTGCCGCCATGTCGTGAAGGCACTGTGTGATTCGTTGTGAAAGCGAAACTACTTTGTTTGGCCTTCTAAAAGAGGACGATATCCGCTTCGTCATGCCTGGAGCTGATCCGTGCTGGTCGCTGAGGAAAAAAACATAAACTTCGCGCTGTGGATCGCCGGATCGGCTTTCACCGTGGACAAAGCGGAGTCCAGCCCGGGGTAATCACATGTGGTTGCCGCAAGCCCGCTGGCCGCTCCTTCGTTGAATCCGCCGGCCGCACCATTCTCAAGCCCGCCGGCCTTGTCTGGCCTTCCAAAAGAGGACACGACTAGAAATCAGTGGTTAAGTTGTATTTACAACACTGTTCCAGAACAGTACAACCCAAATATTCAGATGTGTGCAGCGCATTTTGCGGAGGATGAGGACTGTTTCCTGTGAGAGTAGCCTACAATGCCGGTGTCTGTTTCTATAAAGTGGGGCAGTTCCAGCTTTGCAAGGACAGTCTGGTGCTTCTGACTCACAGCCTGTAACTACATTTTTTATATTTAAAGAATTTGTCACTGATGATTCAAATGCAAGTTTTGAGCAGTGTAGAGTACTTGTTGTTTGTCATTTCTCCAGAAATTATTTTATGTTTACACAGTGCGATACGCAACGCAATGCGTAAAAAGACAGTCAAATCAAAATCATTATAATCAGTAATTATGTCCCCACTGGATGCAACAAATGCCTCGTTTGTAATGGGTTTTATTGTTTTTGTCTTGTCGCTCCGGGACTCACAGTATGGTAAGGGGCGTAACATTTCCGTCACACGCTTGAGCTATTCAGCCAATCACAACGCACTGGATAGCTGGCCAATCAGAGCACACCTCGCTTTTCAGAACGATGAGCTTTGTAAAAATCGACGCATTTCAGAAAAGCGGGGCATAGAGGAGCAACAATAACGTATATTATGTGGAAAATAAAGTTGTTTTTTTTTACCTTAAACCGCATAAACACATTGCATTACACCAAATACACAACAAAACGTTCTTTTTAGCAACGTCATATGACTCCTTTAAATAAATTTCAGTAAGCGTGTTCAATACTTTTTCCCTGGGTCATTCCCTTTTGTTATACAAAACTTAATTTCTGAACTTATTTGTATTGTTTTCTTTGTATGTATGGATTACTTGGGTTGTTACCGACATCTGGTGAAAATTTCATGTCAACAACAGCACCTTTAGAAATATATTTACTGAGAAAAATGGTGATGTGTTCAATACTTATTTTACCCGCTGTACCTGGATGGAGCACTACTTCTTGAGAGATTCAGGCGTACGTATACTTAAGTATTGTTCGAATATGCCTACTTACCTACTGTATAGTAGGTGAAATGGGTACATGAAAAGAGTAGTATGTTCAAAACCACAGTATCCATAAAAGAGTAGGCGAGAGATTACCGGATTGCCTCCGAAGTGCCAATCTAAAGATACTTTTCTATCCCACAATGCCATGGGAGAGGATACGTTAACCAAGAAGAAGAGAGGATGCGTCAACAGCCACAAATCTCTAAGGGTGCTTCTCAATCAGCTCCCTAGCTCCCGAGCTCGTGAATCAGTCGATCGTGTACACGAATTTGGTCACTGGTAAGTTCCCTGACTCACTGCACGTTGGGACAGTGATCACTTGATTTCCAGTGACATGATTACGTACAACATCAACGGACAACATAGTAGAACATCATCACTGGAAATGGAATTAATAAATAACAGGCAGGACCAATCTCATTTTGATATTATTTTTTATTCTCTTTAAACACATCATTCTCTTACATGTTCTTACAACATTTCAGCCGAATATTAATTATACATTTTAATTAGATGTGTTCATTACCTGTCTAGCGATGTGTGTTTATGTTGAAATATACAAAAAAAACGGTCTGTCTTTTCAAATCTTCTATCGCATATATATTTATCGAGTTGACTCGTGTGGTTTATGTTTCACGTTTCAGAAATTCAGAAAAAAAAGCACCGATGCTCCCTAGTTTTTGAGGTGCATTATGGGATTTTTCAGGGAGCGAACGTTCCAGTGCACTGTAAAGATTTCGCGATTGAGACAGCCATTAAAATGGCCGACTCCCTGATCAATGCCCTGACTACTGAACAAGGGAGCTGATTGAGACACACTCATTTCGCGATTGAGACAGCCCTTAAAATGGCCGACTCCCTGATCAATGCCCTGACTACTGAACAAGGGAGCTGATTGAGACACACTCGAAGAAGAAGAAGAAGAAGAAGTAGAGGAAGAGGAAGAGGATACGTCATAATCGAACATGGAAGAGAAGAACGATGATGTTTTCAAATGTGAGTATTAAAAAACAAAAACATGGTTTCTTGTGTTAAAATGGCATTTTTTTGAACTACTGTAAAGTAAACTGTTGAATTGTTTAAGGTATTGACCCAGACATTATAGTATATTTGTGATTTTGTTGTAAAAACGTGTTTATTTATAGCCACTGACTGGGGAGCTCCAGTAAGCACATATGCATCTACAAAGTGGATTGCTGCATTCACGCGCTATCGTAAATGTCATTATTCCCTCTTCTAAAGTCGTGATTGCAAGCTCGTTAATGTGCAATTTTTAACTAGGAAACTTATGTACGTTAATTCAGATGGCTTGTGACTTTTATATGTTCTAAATCATATACATAGTTAAAGACATTTACTAAATGTTTATGTAATATCTGACAGAAACATCTTCGACAAGTAATGCAGAAGAGAACATCCCAACATGAAATAAACATCAGGGATGTGTGTGTGCTATTAGCTATGCAGTAGAATTCACTGTTGTCAACACTGCTAATGTAAATAATTATGTCATGTAAATAAAAACATACTATTTTAACGTTTCAAGTAATTAAAGTTATCAATAAGCTATCAAATGTATTTGTCTATTAGTACTGTTGATAAATTGAGTAGCAAATGTTTTTGGATAAAACACTGCCTCAACATTTAAATGTACACTCTAAAAGAAATGGTGCTAAATAGCACTAAAAGTGGTTCGCTGGCTCGTAATCATAGGGGAACCATTATAATGCTATATAGCACCTCAACCAACCCAAAGAACCACTGAAGGACCTTTTTCCTGTGTGTAGTGTTGAAAACATAAATCACAGAGGTAACTTGTAACAATCTTGTTTGAATGTTACAGGGACAGATGAGCACACACGTGTGCTTATCCGGTGGAGAGTGGCTAATGAGGCTCTCTTCACCGGAAAACTAAATGCAGCCATCAAAGGCTTTGAGTGAGTATACTGCAGAAACCAATAAAAACTCATGTCATATGCTGTTAACTAATGTTATTTCAAACAGAGATATTACAGCACTTTTCTGATTCTTGATTTGTGAGCAGAGCTTTTGTGATGGAGCAGGGCCTGCAAGACAGGGTGACGGCGGCCTTTGTAAAAAAAATAATAAAATAAAAAAAATTGGGTAAACCTGAAAAAATATATAAAGTAAGATCATGCTGTTATTTCTAATACAGAAATCAATTGACATTGTGCTGTTAAAATTACTGCTTTTGTTTTGTTTGTGCAATTTTGTAGGATCTCAAATGTCCGGCAACCGGTGTGAGCACTGAGGATGGAGAGCCCACAGCAGCATCTTGGAAGTGGTACAGGGCCATGGATGAGGCAATTGGGGGCAGACCCTCCATCGCTCCACCTGCCCTTATTGCCTCATCTGGCCCGGATGATGCTGTGGCCTCTACATCCTCAGCGAGCCCAACCCCAGACACACCAAGGGCATCAAGGAAAAGAACCCAGAAATCTACTGAGAATCTGATCAGGGAGATGGAGGAGAGGGAATTGGCAAGAGAGCAGGAAGCAGTCGAAAGGGAGGAGAAAAGATGGAGAGAAATGGAGAAGAAGGAGGAGAGATGAGAACGAGACAGACAAGAGCGGGAGGAGAGACGACATGCTGAGGACAGAGAAAGAGAAGAAAGGTGGCGCCGGGAAGCAAGTCAAAGGGAGGAAAGATTACTTCACCTCCTTGAATCAATTGCAAAAAAATAAGTCCATAAATAAATTATGTATATGTATATTTAAACGTGTATTTTTGTGAAGAACAAACATATTTTGAATGAGAATTTAATTTCACACACACACACACACACATCAGGGTAGGAAATGAACTCTGCTGGACAATGACCCTTCATAACCTATGTTGAGACTGTTTGCACAAACCACCTTAAGTTTTGCATTAACTACACATAGTAACAGTGATTAAAGTTCACCCAATCATACACTATAAACTCATTATTTACTCATTATTAAAGTCATTATTTACTCAACGTCATGGTGTTCGATCCCTCTAGTTTTATTTCTGAACATAAATGGTGATTTTGGTGAAGTATATTCTGCTGGTTTCTGATCATACAATATTGGCCAATAAAGCCTGACTTTTAGAAGCCTCAAAAGCATCAACAAATAGTGTAATGAACAAAAACAGAGAGATCAAATTACATGAAAGTGAGTAAATAATGACTGAATTTATATGTTTGAGTGAACTAACCTCTCAAATAAAAACTGTATGAAATTTATATAAGCCTGTAGTAGTACCCTGAAGAAATAAACTAAGACGACAGAGACACTTTCAAAAAAGGATTTACTAAGAAATACAAATCACATTTATTTTTATTAATGTATTTAGTAGACATTTTTATCCAAAGTGTCTTAACCTGTTTTAATCTTTCACAGGTAGTCGTGATCATGGAGAGCAGGCACACGAATGTTTGGAGTGGACACAGCAGCAGCCAGATTGTCCTGCACATGTTCTCCCCCTCTTGGTTCAAGGTTGTGGGGTTCAGGGGGGCCGTCATCATGGTCTTCTTCCACTGGCTCAACGATGTCCCCATTGAGAAGAGCGAGATTGTGAAGCACAGCGCAGCATGCAACAACCTCAGGCACAAAGACAGGGCTCACCTCCAAGGCCTTGAAGAAAAGGGAGTGTCAGTGTGTTTTCATCATGCCAAAGGCTCGCTCTACTATGCTTCGTGCGTGGGAGTGCTTGCTGTTGAAACGAGCCTGCACAGGGCAATGAGGCAGATGGGTGCACTCAGGCAAGAATAGCCACCATCCCCGAGGATGCACTTTCCTGCAGGTGGATATAAGCTACCGGCATATATAGGGCTGTTAACTTCCTCAGTACCCTAGAATCCTGCACAGACCTCGGATATAAACATCAAGGAATTTCCCCTGGTGATCAGTGATGGCCTGGAGTTGGATGGAATGAAACCGTTTCCTGTTATAGTAACAGTGGGAGTTATTTACTGGAGGTTTAATTCGGATATGACACCCGTCTATTGCACCGACTGCTCGACTGAAAGCTGGTGACCCAGCTAGATGTGCAAATCCTGCTCCCACTGCCTCCAGTTCATCACCGGTTGGAAAAGAAATCACCCTCCTCAAAATTCCTATGACTGCCTTGCTCACTTTGTGCACAATCCCATGCACAGAGGATATGGACATATCAAAGGTCTGTGACACGACCCTGTAGGATGCTGCATGTGCAAGCCAGTGGAGGAACACGAGGACATCGATGTCCTTTTCCCATCCATGGTCAGATTCCAATCTGACTGCTGCAATGAGAGACCCGATTGATGGCAAAGACAGGCGATGGTGGGCACGGTGGTCAGCTGCTTGGTCCAAATAAAACCGCAGAATCGGCACAGCTGTGTTGACATGGCAGTAGGATGCGGCGTTTACCGCCTGTAAATATGTGCGAGTTTATTAGAACATTAAATTCAAATAAAGCTTTGTTTCATGTGTTGTTGACTTTTATATGTATACAGTATACAATGTGATGGTTAATTTAATTCATTCACTCATTTTTATTGTTTCCTAATGTCAGTAAATAAAGCAATTGTTTCATTACTTCATGAATTAATTCATTGCTTGATTGAAAATTCATGTTCACATCGGCTCCATTTGTCTTGTGTTTTCATGCATGTCATATGAAAACAATTAAATTAGGCTTTTTTAATGAAATTATACAATTTTCAGTAAGAAAATATGTAGTACAATTATGCATAGGTCTGCATCTGTTATTATCATTGTGTGAAAGTGTTGGGGTGGGCTAGCAATGCAGTTCATTCTGGGGTCATCTTAATTTTTAAGTAGCGACACTTAAATTTTTTGAGTATAAAATCAACAATCTTTTCCTAAGGCAAGATCTGCGAGCAGCTGCCCGATGTCTCCTTTGTAATACAATTCCCAACATTCCAAACGCTAAGAAAAAACGCACTAGGCAGGGTAAGCAATTTACTGTTGTGATCAGGTGGTAGTGCACACCTGTCACCTCAAGTAATTATTGAACTTGTTTTAACGTCGGAGGTCACATGGTCACATCAACAATAAGGGACCACGATCCATGCTACGTACTCTGGTACAATAGGTCGCGGTATACATCTCATAAATCATGATTGTAAACCGCCATAAAAATTAAAAGAAGAAGAAGATTACATCAACATGGCGGATCGCATTCATATCCAAGCCAAAGCAGTACCTACTCTTTTAGCGCCCGGTGAGTAAGTACTTATTGAAACTGAGTACCTACTCAGAGAGTATGTGGTTTCAAATGCAGCCATCATCCACTACCACCCAGCTCTAACCATGTAGCAATCCATTCCCTGGCTAATGCACTGACTGGTTAAAAGATTCTGACTGTGACATGATTTTCAGCAGATGGCAGTTACACTGCATTTGTGCAGCAGTGCATGGAGGAGCTGCAGGGTCTTGGATAATGGCTGATGGCGAGTGCCAAACACTGCTAGTCTGGCACAGACGAGGTGCCGGTGTGATCTCAATCATAGCACAGGAAAGCTGGCTCTGACTAGACAAGCACAGATGCCTGTAAGCACTGATCTGATGTCACATCAAACTGAAGCTCTTACAGCTGGCCTCTGCATCCATGTGGAGCTCATTTCAGGCATTAACTCCACTGCATAACACCTCCATCATATACAGGAAAGGCTTTAGGTAATGTATCTCTAAACAAGGTTTATGTTGCCTCCATCAACTCCTGTGTGACATGCCAAATAAAACCTGCTTGCTAAGTTAAAACGTGAAGTGTTAAAAGGTTAAAGTACCTTCTTGATATGCAGAGACAATTATGTGCCATCTGTATGTTGATTTCCCTGCAAAGTGTAAACACTGGCTTTGTGGAAAGCCTTGCTTTGTTTGTTTTGATAATCCTGACCAGCCTGATATAGCAACTTCAGCCAATGGGGTGAGTTTGGGGCGGGGCTTTCTGTTTGTCTAACCAATAGCAGAGGGAAGGAGTATTCAGGAAACATGTTTGTCCTTGCATGGCAAAAGTGTAACAGGAGTACAGACAGATATTTTAGATTCTAATATCATTCAGAGAAATATATTTGAAGTTGAATCTAATACATCCAACTTTACGTAACTTTATTTACGTATAACTATATCTACTAAATAGCAAATCAAAATTTGCCATATATTTTAACTACATCACACAGCACTATATACTGTATAAAGTTGGATTAATAAATATAATCAGTTTTATGTGCATATACCAGTGGCGGGCAGTGCATTTTACACCTAGGCCTTCAGTGGCGTCCTACATGAATTAATCCATCTCTTCATACCATCATAATGATGCCATGGCTATAGAAACCATAAATATAACACAGTAATGCAGTATAACAGGGCACTACG
>NW_015505588.1:1296682-1305731 GCF_001515645.1 Sinocyclocheilus grahami | reverse complement strand
GTCATTAGGACTACTGTTTTTAGATTGACTAAATATAGTAGGCAAATATTTTTTCAAAATGCACTGAAAATCTAAACCTGAGAAACAGTAATAAAAGTTTTACGAAGTTTTAATAAAATTATTTACAGTGATGCTGTTTGCTAGCTAGTATGCTGACCATCCAATCAAAGGACGAGAAAATGCTGATGTTATCGTTAGCCAGCTAGATGGCCCTGGTGTTGCCAACTCGAAATCTGATTGGTTAAAGCAACGGTTTCATTGCCATTGATTTAAGCTAACAGACGCCTGCACTGTTGATTCTGAAGGCCTTAAGGCAGATTTCTTTTAACCCTGGCAACACGATTGCTGAAATAGGATTGGATAAAAGCTCTAATATAAACATACACTGCTGGAAGCGAAAAGCTATGAAATGAAGAGAATAGACTATTGGAAATAATTGAATACACATTCATGGAAAAATATATTAAAACTAAATCAGTGATTCTGATAATGTTTAGGCCAGCAGAGAAGACTTTGCTGGCCCTGACGGCCCACCACTGGCATATACCCATGTAAAACAATATATCCTGTATAGCAAATCCCAACTGATTGCTTGCTTTTATTGTTATAAATGTAAACTGTATTATCACTCAGCTCTGCTAAATGTGACTAAAAAATTATAAACATTAACATAATAAAGCTTCTTTGAAACCATGTATATTGTAAAAAAAAATGGTATACAAATAAAATTGACTTGACTTGAAATTACTTGACATTTTCCATATTGTGAGTGATGTACATGCGAGTGAAACAGATTATCGGAAATGTAAAAAAATTGGGTGGGAACTTTAGATAGAAGCAGATCTGAATGTGAACTTGTAGTTGCTTGTGGAAAAAAAGGCAGGGTTTATCCAAACTAAATGATTGGAGATGATTGAAAATTGATTAATGATGACTGAAAAATATAATTAAAAATTGCATTTAAATTTTTTTTTACATCAAACACATGCACACATGAATCGCTCACAATAAGATGTGAACTTATGAGAATATATAACCATTTTTATTTAATGCCAACTATAAGATTGGGTAGTAACTTGATTACATATAATCTGGATTACGTAATCAGATTCCAAAAATTAAACTTCAACTACTGATGAAAATATAAATGTTTATTTGAATTAGTGTATTACTATAGCTTTGAAATGCTTTTGTCTTTCAAACACATTAAATTGCACAAATTCATGTTATTTCTCATTTACATGTAATGCAGGCATTCCCAAAAGAGTGTTTTGTGATTGTAGCTCCGTGTAAGCTTCACTTTTCTGTTGAATCTTACTATCACTCTCTGTTGTTTAAAGTGTTCAGATATAACTTAATTCCCACCATATTTCTGATATTATCTATCAAACTAATCTGATTAATTTGATAGTTCGCTTTTATTCTAAAACCGCGAGTGCAGCGTGCGTGCAGCGCGTTAGCATTCGTTAGCGGTTAGCTTGTCATTCGTGTTTCTATTCACGTCTATTGCTGTTTTCTTTTCTTTTTTCTCTCGCTCCGTTTCTTTTCTCTCTCTTTTTGAAGTGCAGAGGCTCTGTAACTGGAACCGTTTGATCTGATTACTTTTCGTCTCTTTTAGAAGAAAACAAACATAACCCCAGGTATTTATTGAATACAGTGGCTAAATTAACAAAAAATAAGGTGTTGACATTTCCCAACAGCACGGCAATCGAAAATAAAAAAAATAAAAAAATTTTGATTGATGTTATTTTAAAATGACTTATTTTAATTTTACATTTTTATCATTTAATTATTAGCTTTTCATTAAACTCACAAACCCCAGTTTGGGAAACCTTGACGTAACATAATGTTTAATGCACTTCATGTTGTTAATTACAACAAATGGAATATATTTTCTTAGTCTTTTTATTTTTATATCAATATGGTACACAATTATCAATGTGATAATGTCATAAATGTGTGATAAATGACTTAGGTCAAAAGTAATCAAAAAGTAGTCTGATTACATTACCTAAAATGTGAAAAGTAATGGACAACTACAATTTTTGTCATAATTTCGAACGCTAGTGACAATCAACAATCGTGGGAGGGGCCTGGGTCTGTGTGACGGCATACAGACAGGCATCTGAGAATGGCTTGAAATGAGAAAGGGGAAATGATTTAACGAGATTTAAAAAAACACTGAGTGGATCTTTATCATTATAGGGTGGTTGTGTTCACACACTGCCAACACACATTTCAGTTCAAACAACTTGTATAAATGCATGTCACATCCGATGACCCCTGTAATAGTTATTGATTCAGCTACTTAACCTTTAAATTACATACACTCTAAAAAACGTTGGGTTATTTACTGTACCCAATATCTGGGTTAAACATGTTGGGTTGTTTTGTTGGGTTATTCCTATGTTTATTGGGTTATTTCTATAACAACGCAACCAGTTGGGTTAAAATGTTAAATTCCAGCGGTCGATCGGTGCAACTGCGACAGATGACACAGTGGTAATAATATGTGTGCGTTATGTTGTTTTTTTGTAACAGTGTCTTTAAGCCCTGACACAGTAATATTGCTGTTTTTCCTGGAGTATGTTTACATCTCCCCTCTCGACTGATATTTTAATCCGTTAAAAATCCGTTATCTGCACTCTTGACTTGACACGAGCGCTTTGAAGCCGATCAATTTCAAACCTATAAAAAACCGGTTTCCTTACTTTCTCAGTTTGTCTCGACAGGGAAATTTAAAAATAGCATGGCTTGGCAAATGATATGTTTGGACAATGTGTTCTTCTGGCATTCCAAATAAAATTAATATGTGTGGAAAAAAATCCTCCTCCTTCTACCACACGCTCTCTGTTCTCTGCGGTACCTCATCCTATAGCAACAATAATTGTAGCCATTTCAAGCGCAAAATTGTTTAAAGGGAACAAAATTGTTTTTTCACCTAAAAATGAAAATTAATTAATTACCCACACTTGTGTCGTTCCTCACATAGACCGCAAGGGAACTACCACAGTCAAGGCACAGAAAAAGAAAAAGCTTTTTTGCGCAAAGAAAACAAAAATAACGACTTTATTCCACATTTTCGTCTCTACTGCATAGGGGTGTGCCATATCATACCGTCCACGATAACACCGGTATACATTTTTACATGATAAAAAAAAGTGTCATATCACGATATCAATGATATAGCGTCAATGATTACGTATTTACTAGGATAAACTCTGACCGTGGTAGTTCCCTTGCTGTCTATGGGAGGGTCAGAGAGTCCTCAGAATTCATCAAAAATATCGTAAATTGTGTTCCGAATATGAAAGAAGGTCTTACGGGTTTGGAACAAAACAAGATTGAGTAATTAATGTCAGAATTTTTATTTTTTTGGTGAACTATCCCTTTAAGACATGCTTTTTTGGGGGGTTAAATAATGGCACAAATGCCAGTAATTTGACGAGTGCAGACATTAGTAAAACACTTTGCATGATTCATTTGAATACTCTCCTCCCATAAATTTTGCGTCTGAAATGGAAAAATTGGCAACTTCAGGGATCTTATCTATGCACAATCAGCTTGTAACACTCCAAAGAGAAAGGAAAGCTTGAAATCGCATCATATGACCCCTTTAAAAGTTGGAACAAATTTCATTCTGTATTTGGAGGAGGAGGAGGAGCAACAAAGGCGATACCCTAATTTCCTGCAGTTTTGGGATAAAATCCATCCTTCATCATTGTGGGAGAAATGGCACTGAAGCAAGACCGTCTTTTTACAAGCAGTTGATACATGGTTTAGATTATTTTACATTTTGAACATTGCATATCCCAAGCCTGTTTCAGCTGTAATTACATTGTCTGTACTAGCTTTGTTCTGTTTGTTTGTTTATTTGTGAATTTATATTTATCTCTTGAACTAAAACAATTTCAAGCAACCTAATGTGATAAGGAAGTGATTAATAAGGCAATTTCAACCAGTTATTTAATTTAATAGAGGTTTTTGCAACTTTAAATGTAATAGAAATAAAGTGTTTTCAAAATATTTGTATGCTGTATATTATTATTGATTTACAAAGTAATACTACTACTACTACTACTACTAATAATAATAATAATACCAGGATGGTTAAAGCAAACATTTTTTTGTCCAAATAACCCAACAAATTAGTTATTTTTTTAACCCAATGCATTGGGTTACTAACTATAAAATAACCCAACATTAGGTAGGTGCTATAGTAACCCACCATTGGGTTATCTGTTGGGTCATTTTTAACCCAACTATTTTAAGTGAGTACTTGTGGATTGAAGAAATCATATGACTACTATAAGTTTTAGTTCATACACTGTTTTTTATTACTGAGTTCAAGTTAAGGACAAAGAAACACATAAATTGTTAGTATTCCCTTATGTGCAACAAACCAAAATATGAGCCCGCAGTCTGAGAAACCATAAAGGTATGTTGCCATAGACGTATAAACCATTATCATAATAATTGCCATTATCGCAATAGCAATATCCTCTTTAATGGTGTATTAGCTAGATAAATAGGCAGAGTTAAATTCAAAATGATTTACATCTCAATTTAACTAAACATATACCCACATCGAATGTTTAAGTGCAAAATCAGAGTTTAGTTGGTGACCACGTAGAAGCTTTTGAAATGAGCAAATCTCATCCCCACTAAACATGCCGACTCACTCTCTCAGGCGGTGATAAAGAGCTCGTTTTCTCATCACCACACCAGCACTCGGTATCTGTCAGAGCCAACCAGGCCTCATTTAATCAGATTCTCAGTTAGAAAGGAAGAAACTCAGGGTTAGGGGTGTCCAATGCCCCTCGCCAGCTGAAACAGAAGATGAGAGAGCTCTAGCTGTCTATGACAGAAAGCTAAATACTCTATCCTCACTGGAGGAACACAGGCGTCTGCTGTCTTTAATGAAGCGTGCATACTGCTTTAAACCCACCTGAGAGGAGTTAAGGGCTGGAAAAAATACCTTTTTTTGTGCTGGGTTTCAGTAGAGGGGTAGATATCCCCACCTTTTTGTTAGATATATAACAGTGAAGTAAAAAAAAAAATAGGTCATGCTTGATACTTGTGTGGAGAGTTTTCTCTCAGAGACAATAACGACAAACAGGTGAAGGTTTTTTGTCTTTTATTTATATAGTGCATTTTGTACTGCAGGGTGCATACATGTGGTTTCATATCCAGACTTTGAATTTCATGTTTAGGTTAACCGCTCTGTTAAAGCATCATGGGAGATGGCCGGTGTTACGCTGCAGTCTAGTGTTCAAATAGATTAACTACACCCGTTTAGACCATAATATAAATGCAAGTATGGTGAAAGCTTTTAAGTTTGCATGTGTAAACACTCCTCTCATTTTTTCTTTAGAAAATGTAAAAATATGTAATGACATTTAGAACATGCATTGACATAGACATTGTATATTGAATGGGTGATTGAAAGTGATTTCAGTCATTATTGTCAGTTCTATATCAAATTAAAATTCCACTTAAAGTTCATCTTAATTTTTTAGCATTAATGGTGCTGTTTTCACTTATGTTCTTAGCTCTAAAAGTAACAAATCATTTAGGCTGGTGCCAATAAGGTCTCTTTGCACCAAATTGCAAGTGAATCCTGGCTGCCAGCTGTGTTTATAACCCCTCTGTGAGCCATAATAACTGGAACATTCACCATCAGCCAGTTGCTTTTAACACGAATAGAGTTACTCTCAAAATTACCATTGATGCTGAGCAGTTCAGTTAAAAGACTCATTTAAAACATTAATAGCCATTGTACACACTGTACAATTTGTATAATACAATTTTGAATGGCATTTTGAGTAATGAATGAGTACTTTTTGAAAAAGTAATAGCTTATAATCTGTCTTGCATATAAGATATTACATTCACCTCATGAAAAGGCATGAAGAACAAATAAACTGCAACCAGTCTCCACTCCATCTTATTTTTCCTGTCTGACAGCAGGCCTCTGACTCACACAGGATCTATGTAATGAATGATCTATGGAGAGCTACCCGCTGAGACTGGTGGAGGAGGGGGGAGTGTGAACAGCCTCTAGACTGAACTGAAGTCTATACTTGAGCAAACTTTACCAAGGGCGAGCAATTTTGAGAGTAACGGAACAATGATATTAGCCTCTTGCCCTTTCCAATTTCCAATTCAATTTTGCAACATTTCACCATTTTTAGATGTATAAACAGTGAGAGATGAGAAGGGGAAAGATACAGACGAAGAATAGGACCAGAAAATGATACGCAATGGACTCAAAGCAATAGTTCACCCAAAAATGGAAATTCGCTTAAAATGTCCTCACCCTCAGGCCATTCAAGATGAGTAAGTGGAGTTTGTTTCTTCATTGGAACAGATTTGGAGAAATTTAGTATTAAATTACTTGCTCACCAGCTTTGCAATAAATGGGTGCTGTCAGAATGAGAATCCAAACAGCTGATAAAAACATTACAATAATACACAGCATGACATGTAAAGTGAAAAGCTGCATGTTTGTGAGAAACATCCATCACAAAGGGGTTATAACACTTCTGGCCAAAATACCAGTCCATGATCCATAATAACACTTCCTCCAGTACTATTTTGGCTTGTAAATGGTGCTTGATCTGTGCATATTTCTCTCCTGATTCAAAAGAGATGAGTTCCCTTTCAGTCAGTCACGTTCGACGTTACGTCAGTCGTGACTGACGAATTTGGGATCTCGCCCGAGAGCCCAATCACCTTCGAGTGTAAACTAAACAAGCCAATGACAGTTGGCGTGCGTGTTTCGCCACGCGCACACCACCCAGCAGCGCGGGTATAAAAGGAGAGCACGTGCAAACGCACATCAGCTTTTCGCATCGGAGCCGAGCCTTCTCAGGACGGATCTCCGCGAGTGTTTGGAAGAAACAGCTGGCGTTGGTGTTACGGCGTGTCAGCGGGGGTTGCCATCCAGGCTGCTGAAACCTCGGCGAGCTGCAGCTGCCATTCTGCGGTCTCGCCGCGACCTCCCCTGGGTGCTTCAGCGCTCTCTCTAAAAGAGTGTTTTTCCTTTTCAAAAAAGAGACAATTTCTAAAAGAGCTTCACGAGCGACGGGCGTCTTTTTAAAGATGGCTTCCCGCTCGTGCGTTTCTAGATGTGGTCGCTTCCTGGCTTCATTTGATGGTCATGATCGCTGTGTCTCGTGCCTGGGCTTACAGCACGCTGAAGCAGCGCTCATGGATGAGTCATGTTCTCAGTGCGGGAACATGACAATCGCGACGTTGCGGTCTCGATACCTCCTCATTAAACGGGGGGGTATCCCCCTTGCCATGCCCCGCTCTAGCTCCTCCAGTTCTAGGAGGGCTACTTCGGTTCATGGTCAGGGAGACTTGAGGATCACGGAGAGAGCTTCCCCGTCGAGTATGTCTCCGCGGGCCTCTCATTCCTCTGGCATGTCGCACCACCTGGTGTTCCCGGATGAGTGTGCTGGGTCCTCGGACAGGGCAGGGTCTAGCATCTTGTGCGGGGCAGAGGCGGATGACAGAATGTCGATCACTGCATCGGAGGCCCAAGGGTATGTGGACATCCCCCCAGTCGAGCGCGCTATTGCTATGCAGCTCTGCCCGCAAAGCGCCGCCACCTGGAGAGATAGTCCACGCCTTCCGTCCAGGGCCTGTAAGTTCTCGTCCGCGCTGACGGCTTAGGCTTACAGTGCTGCTGGACAGGCCGCTTCCACCCTGCACGCCATGGCCCTCCTGTAAGTCCACCAGGCCAAGGCATTGAAGCAGTTGCACGAGGGTGGTGCTGACCCAGGTGTGCTGCAGGAACTGCGCATGGCGACGGACCTCGCGTTTGGGGCGACGAAAGTCACGGCGCGGGCCCTGGGTCAGATGATGTCCACATTGGTGGTCCAGGAGCTGCTCATCGCCGAGGGCGCCCTCCTGCAGCCTCCACCGGCGCAGCCCGCCTCTGCCCCTGCCAAGCCCATGAAGCGCCAGGGCAGGCGGCGTCCCTGAGACGGGTGACCCGGAGCTCTTGGATCCTGTTCTTCAGGAGATGGTGACCGCTCCTTCCCCCGGAGGAGGGCCGGGTGGAGAATCTTTTGTTCCCGTTTGTTTCTGTTCCGCCACTGGCTACCCAGCCGGTGGTACCCAAAACTTAATTAAAAGAGCAGTTTCCTTGGCCTCCGGGTCCCAAGATGGCGAGGATGGTAGTGCACGAGACCCAGTCTCCACACGGCTGGACACTGTGCAAGGTCAGGGAGGACGAGGAGCAGGTCCTCTTGGAAGCGCCATACTGGCCTAGTCGGACTTGGTTCCCCGAACTACTGCTCCTCGCGACAGCCCCTCCTTGGCAAATTCCTCTGAGGAGGGATCTCCTTTCTCCGAGAGGGGGCACATTCTGGCACCCGCGTCCAGACTTGTGGAATCTCCACTTGTGGTCCCTGGACGGGACGCGGAGGTTCTAGGGGGGCTACATCCAGCAGTAGAAAACACCATCACGTCAGCTAGAGCCCCGTCTACCAGACACGCTTACAGGCTGAAGTGGAACCCGTTCGTCAATTGGTGCTCTTCCCACTGGGAAGACCCCTGTAGATGCCCGATTGGAGTCGTGCTTTCTTTCCTGCAGGATGGGTTGGAGCGAAGGCTGTCTCCCTCCACCCTCAAAGTGTATGTTGCCGCCATTGCCGCACATCACAAGGCAGTAGACGGTAAGTCTCTGGGGAAGCACGACTTGGTTATCAGGTTTCCCTCACCTGTTACCCTCTTGGGATCTCCCCTCAGTCCTGGCGGCCTTGAAGGAGGAGCCCTTCGAGCCTCTGCAGTCAGTAGAGCTTAAGTTTCTGTTGTTAAAGACTGTGCTCCTCACAGCATTGGCCTCGGTCAAGAGGGTAGGGGACCTGCAGGCATTTTCGGTCAACGATTCGTGCCTAGAATTCGGAACGGGCAACTGACGTTGTCCTGAGACCCCGGCCTGGATATGTGCCCAAAGTTCCCACCACGCCTTTTAGGGATCAGGTGGTGAACTTGTGAGCGCTGCCCCGGGAGGAGGCAGACCCAGCCATCGCTCTGC
>NW_015505588.1:1266147-1287764 GCF_001515645.1 Sinocyclocheilus grahami | reverse complement strand
TCTGGCACCCGCGTCCAGACTTGTGGAATCTCCACTTGTGGTCCCTGGACGGCACGCGGAGTTTCTAGGTGGGCTACCTCCAGCGGTAGTAAACACCATCACGTCAGCTAGAGACGCTTACAGGCTGAAGTGGAAGCTGTTCATCGATTGGTGCACCTGTTCGTCGGTTGGTGTTCTTCCCGCCTGGAAGACCCCCGTAGATGCCCGATCGCAGTTGTGCTTTCTTTCCTGCAGGATGGGTTGGAGCGAAGGCTGTCTCCCTCCACCCTGAAAGTGTATGTTGCCGCCATTGCCGCACATCACAAGGCAGTAGACGGTAAGTCTCTGGGGAAGCACGACTTGGTTATCAGGTTTCCCTCACCTGTTACCCTCTTGGGATCTCCCCTCAGTCCTGGCGGCCTTGAAGGAGGAGCCCTTCGAGCCTCTGCAGTCAGTAGAGCTTAAGTTTCTGTTGTTAAAGACTGTGCTCCTCACAGCATTGGCCTCGGTCAAGAGGGTAGGGGACCTGCAGGCATTTTCGGTCAACGATTCGTGCCTAGAATTCGGAACGGGCAACTGACGTTGTCCTGAGACCCCGGCCTGGATATGTGCCCAAAGTTCCCACCACGCCTTTTAGGGATCAGGTGGTGAACTTGTGAGCGCTGCCCCGGGAGGAGGCAGACCCAGCCATCGCTCTGCTCTGTCCAGTTCGCGCTTTGCGCATTTACGTGGACGTATGCGGAGCTTCAGGACCTCAGACCAGCTCTTTGTCTGCTTCAGAGGACAGCAGAAGGGGGTGAACTTGCAAGCGCTGCCCCGGGAGGAGGCAGACCCAGCCATCGCTCTGCTCTGTCCCGTTCGCGCTCTGCGCATTTACGTGGACCGTACGCGGAGCTTCAGGACCTCAGACCAGCTCTTTGTCTGCTTTGGAGGTCAGCAGAAGGGAAAGGCTGTCTCCAAACAAAGACTTGCCCACTGGTTAGTGGAGGCTATAGTCTTGGCATACCAGGCCCAACGTTTACCATGCCCCCTCGGAGTGAGAGCTCACTCTACGAGAGGAGTGGCATCTTCTTGGGCATTGGCGCGGGGCGCCTCGATAGCAGACATCTGTAGAGCTGCCGGCTGGGCGACGCCTAACACGTTTGCGAGATTCTATAATCTCCGTGTAGAGCCCGTGTCCTCTCGTGTTCTCGCCTCAGGTAGGCGGTAACACCGGGCCTGCTCGGTGTCGATCACGCTTGCTGCGCCATTCCCCTCTACGGACCGGATACGTGCACTTTTTTGGCTCCTCAGTTCAGTTCCCCATGGCGAACCCTGGTGGAGTTCCTCCCGCACCCTTGGCAGTCAGGCGTGGCGGAGCACCAGACGCCAGGCTCAGCACTCGTGTGCATGCCCAAGGTCAGCCCTTGTGCTGGGCTAGGTGCCCGTGTGTAGTGATACCCCCTTCGGGTGATCCCACATGTGTACTCTTCCACAGTACGGCTCCTCTCACGGTAAGCCCGTGTCTTTCCCTAGCAGTCGTTCTCTGCCATCTCTGTTGTGTAGTCGTCTCTGCCATGGGCCAGTCCATATGTGTATTCCACATAATACCTCCTATGCGCAGGATGTGGCTTCCGTAGCGTTCCCAACTGGGTACGCTTTCCCAGTGTTATCCAATGTACCACTGTATGGAACAGCAGTGGCGGACACCTCTGCCTAGCCGCTGTCCTATCTTCCGCCCCAGCTGGTGTGGGGGGACTTGCCGGCTTCCGCAGGGCACTGGAGGGGGTCAGCAATAGTGGCGTTTTCCATAAGGATCCCAAATTTGTCAGTCACGACTGACGTAACGTCGAACGTGACTGACTGAAAGGGAACGTCTCGGTTACTTGTGTAACCCTCGTTCCCTGAAGGAGGGAACGGAGACGTTACATCGCCACAGTTGCTGTACCACCGCTGTACGGCCGGGTCGCGTAGTCTCGGCTCCTCAGCGAAAAACTGATGTGCGTTTGCACGCGCTCTCCTTTTATACCCGCGCTGCGGGATGGGGTGCGCGTGGCGGAACACGCACGCCAACTGTCATTGGCTTGTTTAGTTTACACTCGAAGGGGATTGGGCTCTCGGGCGAGATCCCAAATTCGTCAGTCACGACTGACGTAACGTCTCCGTTCCCTCCTTCAGGGAACGAGGGTTACACAAGTAACCGAGACGTTTTTCATTGGAGAAAGCAATATTATGGATAAAGAACACATATTTTTGTCGGAACAATGATGAACTAAAGTTGTGTGGATTACTTGTAGATTGTGAGATTTTTATCAAATGTTTATCGAACTCTCATTCTAACAGCACCCATTCACTACACATCATCCATTGGTGAAGAAGTGATGGAATACTCAATTCCTCCTAATCTGTTCCCATGAAGAAACAAACTCATTTACATGCTACACACAATGTCAACAAACTTCATTTTTAAAGAAACAGCAACAGATTGAATGGATTCCATTTTATTGTAAAAAATATAAAAAGTCACCAAAAGCAAAGCTTAAACACATACAACAGCAATGTAGCAGTACAAACATTTTTAGAGTACAAATTATGTGCACAAAATCAGCAACAAGCTTGACAGGCATCTAAAATACAGTATTTTCATGTCATGTTTTGGTTCACAGCAATAAAAGAGGCTTCGAGATCGCTGACAATATTGTTTGTAATGCAAAACAAATCAGTATCCACATTTATGGATCATCATCCATAAATGAGGATGGTTTGAGGAACCCTGGTCTATGCTTTTTAGTTTAGATGGCACTGTGTGTACTCCGAATCCTCAGAGACAATCAAGAGTGCTAACAACTTCCTGGAACACCTACAGAATAAAGAAGGAAAATACACATTTATGACGAGAAGACACAAACTGCCATACCTTAATGCATAGACAATGTTTTTTATATTATTAAACAGTAAACTCACTTGTAAGTTTGTGAACAAGTAAGAAAGTGCAATGAAAAGCTTTCGCTCACATTCACTATATCGCCAGCAATGGATCGCTTGACCTGCATAATCAAAAAGAGATTCCCTTATTAGTAGTTTTAAATACCGGATTACTAGAAAAGATGTCCGCAGGCAATGCAGAATTGAAATAACCAGGCTACTACTAATTCAATCCATCATATTGTTCAAACAAACTAATGAGGACTACCTTGGACTTTCTGTTGAAATCCACCTGCTGTATTGCCAATGCAGAAGCAGCCCTGCTCAAAGCTGATCTGATCATATTTTTCGATGTTGGCTAACAAAGTGCCATTTACAGGCAGGTATAAAGTGCTGCCATTGGGCTCCCAGCTCTCAGAGTAGAACACACCTCTCTGGCCATCAATCAAGACAAAACCACCTAGAAGTAATTCACAGGAGTCAAATGAATTACAATTTTGTCCTAATACAAATGTTATCAATATAGTAAATACTCAAATCCTAACATCTTAATGTTTAACAATGTAGCCATAAACAAGGCAACTGGAACTGCTAAATGACAGACTGATGTTGGTTTAGGTTAATAATTGAAAATACTTCATGCATATTGTATTAGCAATTGTAGAAGATCAAAATGAGATTCACAGCAAGGTATTTACTGCAAACTATTAGTTACACACAAGGAATTTGTTGTAGCTTCTAGTACACAGAAAAAATGTAATAAAACCTGTTTAAAAAAATACAAAAAGAAAATTAATAATAATACAATTATTGACAAAATTGTCTATATTGATACAGTACAGCTAGGATAAGGGACATAAGAATGTGTATAAGGGACATGATATATTGAATTGTTGTCATTTTTATTATGTTTTTATTACTACATTTACATTTAATATGATTTAATTATTTTCAAGGACTTTGAGACCTGAGTTCAAAATCTGATTTGTATGTAATCCTGCAACCTATTGTACACGTATGTCCTGAACCAAGAGCCATACTTACCTTTCCTCAAGCTCTCTTTGGAGGGAACCCCCTTAGGACCACCCTCTTCCTGGCCATTTACAGAATTCACATCATTTCGTTTACGTTTACTGGGTAAACAGATGGGCGAGGTCTCACTGAATCCATTAACCCATTGCAGGTGTGTCTGACAAGCGTTACTGGACAGCAGTCCATTGTGCTCCATGATTCACTAATGTGGACTTTTTGTAGGTAAATTACATGCAGCTACAATCTTTGTGTTTTTAAAAAGGCTTCCCTGCCACAGGATACCAAATAAACGCCAGAATATCTGTGATAATGTCTGTAAAAAATAATTAAAATCAATAACGTTATTAGTTTTGTAGCCTATACACAGCACAGGTAACGTTAGAGAAAACTCACAACAAGCGCACACCAAAAATCAAAACAGTGAGCTGTGACACGAAGTGTTGGTTTTCATATTGCCTGACTAGTGCTATGAGGGTAAATGCTAAACGGACATTTTAAGTTTTCAACAAAATCAATGTAATGGCATTCATATCCTGATGTCTTGAACACGTGGTTCAACTGTTTCCCCAACAAAAGCGGTGTTTCTCCAAGAGATGTCAAATACAGGAGTTTCAATAAATCCTTTGTTGCAAATTAAATACCTATAACATTGATTCTACTTTAGCTTGGAGTGTATAAGGACATTTGAGTGTTGACTTTGAATGTGCAATATCACAGTAGAACAAATGTGCATGTTTAGCATATCAAATCATGTCATCTTGTTCCAGTCATGATCAAGATTATCCATGTGAGATGATTGTAATACATGTTTTATCCCTTCTAATCTCATTTAGTTAATGCAGTGCATTTAATTGTTAGATTTTCGCTACCGACTTCTCCATTCATATAATGACATAGTATGGCATCTACATATCCGAGCATTACAGTTTCAGCTCACTGGGCATTTCAGAGCCTGTCAGGCCTGCCAGCAAGTTGTTTGCTGTCAGTTCACTCATGACACCACGTGTGGAGTAGGTGGCACTGCCAATATGAGGGAGAACCACTGTAAAACAAAGTAAGACTGAGTTAGACAAGGTTTTTCTACTAATACATGCCATAAAAATAACATTTGAAGTGCATTTACAAGAGCACTGTTGAGATTTAAAAGCTGCTTTTCACTCACCACAGTTGTTAAGGGTCAGCAGTGGGTGGTTTGTAGGCAGAGGTTCAGGGGTTGTAACATCAAGCCCAGCTGCTGCAATCTGACCACTGCTGAGGGCTTCAAACAAGTCCTCTTGATTCACAACCGCCCCTCTAGAGAAAAGAAAACAGTATTTTTTAGTTTAGCATTGATTTGAGGAGAAATTGTTAACTGCAAAGTAGTAAAAGAAAAATATGTGAAAATCAAACATGTTCCACTGCCGCTCTGCTTTGTCTTTCACCTGCTGGTGTTGATAAAGATTGATGTTTTCTTCATCTTGCTGAAGAAGGTTTTGTCACAAAGCGCCCCTCTAGAGAAAAGAAAACAGTATTTTTTAGTTTAGCATTGATTTGAGGAGAAATTGTTAACTGCAAAGTAGTAAAAGAAAAAATGTGAAAATCAAACATGTTCCACTGCCGCTCTGCTTTGTCTTTCACCTGCTGGTGTTGATAAAGATTGATGTTTTCTTCATCTTGCTGAAGAAGGTTTTGTCACAAAGGCCTTGAGTGTCAGGAGTCAAAGAACAGGACACCACCACAAAATCACTCTCTCTCACCAGAGTGTCTAAAGGCACTGAGTGAAGATTTGAAAAAATTAAAAAAGAGGCCATCATACAATCTTCTTATCCCCTCTAAATAGTTTTATTGCATCTGAATTCATATATAGAGTTGCATCAGGCAATTTCTTGTCCTTTCTTACCATATTCCCCATCAACCTCTTGGGCCTGAGGTTTGGGTTGTCTGCCTGTGTACAGAAGTCTCTTCACTCCAAAAGGCTTTAGTCGCCTTGCAATAGCCAAACCTACAAATCGTCAATTAAACAAATTTATTTAAGCCTCATTTACACAGTGACCCAATTCAGATTTTTTTGCTCATGTGTCACAGATCGGATGTGTTCTATGACCGTGTAAACAGGGAAAAAAAACACATGCATTCAGATATTTCGAGATCGGTTTCAGGCCTCATTCATATGTGGAAATATATCAGATTTAAAGCAGATATGTGCCAATGCAACTGTCACGTAAACGGGCAGATCAGATTATCTGAGGCCTTGCGTTCTGTACTTCATAAAAACGGCAACAATTTGGTACTTCCCCATGGTTTAATGACGTGATATTATTCTCAGGAAGAAGCACGTGTGGAGGCGGTAAATGACAACAATGGAGGAGATATGGCAAGCGTAAACACATGATTTGGATATGGGACTCAATTGAAAGAACGTGTAAACTGATGGTAAAAAAAATCAGATGTAGGCAACAAATCAAAATTGGGCATCAAGACCTGCAGTGTAAACAAGGCATTCGAGTCAATGTAATTCTCCCTATAATGATTAAGTCTAAAGTATTCACCTTCATTGTTTTAACAACATAAATTGGGCGACATCTTCAATTATCCAGAGAGATCACACTACATATGGTAACACGCTGCTTATGTGTAAAGTGACTTGTTTTCACTATGCTTATCACTGAATTAGTCACTTTATTAAAAGAACAGATGGTGTACATAATAGAGCAGATGCATAGGTAGCTTATTTTAAGGTAGAGAGAAAAAATGAATAATTCATACTGTACCTATGCGGCCCAAACCAATCACCCCAACAGTACTGCCTGAAAGACCGTAACCACACAGCCACAGAGGCTTCCATGTACTCCAGCCGCCACTGAGAGAGATGGGAAACATGCCCAAAAAAAACTGGGATATTACAGGGGCACTGACTCTTTGTTTTTAAAGATCATACTTATTAAACATTAAGGGGATAGTCCACCCAAAAATGAAAATTCTGTCATAACGTACTCTCATGTCTTTTTTTTCTTCTGAGATCACAAAAGAAGATATTTAAAGTAACATTGGTAACCAACCAGTTTCAGTTTCCATTGGCTGACATTATGTTTTGTCCAAACAATGGAAGTCAATGGGAACCAAAACTGTTTAGTTGCCAACATACTTCTGAATATCTTCTTCTGTGTTCCTCAGGAGAAAGTGTATAAATGAATACAACATTTTCCATTTTTGGATGGACTATCCCTTTAAGACTGCTGAACATTTGGAACTTTGCAAAGCTGTGATATATGACGTAATGTATTAGAAAAGGTGTTGGACTGACTTTTTCACTTCCTCTACACCCTCGGGAAGACGTCGGGCAGTGGCCAAGAGCAGAGCCACCGTCAGCTCAGCAGTAGCATCCGTCAAAACATCAGGAGTGTAGCCTACTCGTATCCCTCTGGGGCGAAGAAAGATAGTACATGTGTTTAAATTGTATTAACATCCTTACTGTAATCCATCATCATCGATCCATTGTCCATTTTCTCACTTTCTGGGGTCAAATCTAATGGCTTACAGAAACACAAACTTACCGTTTCTTTATCTCATCTATGGCAAGATGGTCAAATCCCACAGATAAAGTGCTGATCACTTTCAAGTTGGGTCCTGAGAATATTTAATGTGTGTTATCGGTATTACTAAATCAGTATCTTCACCTGCAGTTGTTCTAAAGTGGAACAAGAGGTTTGCCTTACCAGCCGCATCCAAGACTTCAGCATCAACTTTGTCTGAGAGTAAACAGAGAAGCCCATGAGCCCCTGCCACCCCCTTCAGGAGCTCTGCCCGGGGCACAGGCTCATCAGAGTCCCACACTGACAAATTACACCTGCACATAATGGATAACAGAGGCATTTAAATGAACAAAAACTGCTCCTAAAATTTGTGCAAGTTGTTTCCAATCATTTAATCGTTTTTATTCTGCTACATTTGTTGTAAGGCTCGTGTCCTAACAGTGTGACATTCATAATTAAGACTGTAAGCATGCTACAAGGTCACTGGTGAAACTTTAAATGCAGGAGTGAAGCCAAACTTGATCTTCCTCCAAAGTTCCTCGAGGTTCAACTTCACACACACATGCTGTTAATGAACACCGTGGCCACCCTAGTTTTGACACGAGCTACTTCGTCTCATTAACACACCAGGGAAAGCATCAAGGCATTTTATATACGTTAAATTCACATATAATGCATGCATGCATACAAGATCAAATAAAGTTTCGTACATCCCGGCTTTTTGGAGTATTTTCATGCCCTCCTGCGGAATGCGTCTCGTGACGAACACTTTCAGCATCTGCTGCGCGCTCATCCTGCACAATTAAAGGCCAAATGGATATGTTCACTACGAAAAGGATAACAACAGAGATCCCAAGACGCTTCCCTATTTACATGTGCTGGGCTGGGCAGCACTAAAAAGTACGTGACAGGCAGGGTTGCCAGGGTTGCCACAACAGAACCCGCACAATTGCTATTCAAACCTAGCCGAAAACTAGACCAGTCGCATTTCGAGGGAGACTCCCCGTTAAAAATCGCGTTCCGGTGGGTAAAATACACGTTTTTGGCGGGGTTCCCCTGGTAAAATTCGCACTCCAGAGGCTAAAAATCACGTTATCGGGGTCGCTATAACCCGCGGCCACAGTGACAAAGTACCCCCATTCCGCGAGGAAAACACGGACTTGGCAACACGCTGGCAAAAGTGTCTTTTTTTTTCAAGAGTTCTCCTTTTTTGCAGGCTTTCGCGCCATCTAGTGGAGCGGATGGACAGCGCAACTGCGGGTGCGAATTTTTTCTGAGGGCATTTCAGACTAAGTTTACTGTTATTGGGATTGAAAATGTACTGTAAATTACGACAGGTACGTTCAACCTTGTGTTGTAAAAATCCCTAATGTGTTTTGTTTGTTTTATTTCAAATGTATTTTATTCAGGGTTTACTTAGCGTTTTATTTCGCTGCATTTGCGTTTGTCAGCTACTGAATTGACGATATGTCGCTCGTATGATTGTTGTAACTTTATTTAACTGCAGGTTTTGAGGTGTTTATTGGCTTTAGTTCATCGGGAGTGTGGTGAGTGTAAACGGTCAGGAGGTCTGGTGGTTGTCGCGAGAGCGCTCTCTGAATCTCCCGCGATTTTAACCGGTAAAACACGAACGAACTCAACTAATGCTGATTTACTTGTCACTTTTTAATTCTGTAAGATTGATAAATGACTGACTTAATGCTTTGTGCATATTTCATTCATCTTGTCAAATGTCATTTACAGTATCTGCTGCTGGTGCTTGGTGTAAGAAAATATCTAAGTCTGCTTTGAAAGGTGAGTGTGTAACGTTACTAGCCTAATACAACTATTGATTGTACTTTTAAATATGTTCAGATTCACGTTGTTTCTTCTGTTTTTCTTTTTCAGAGGCTATAGACGGTCTTTCTTTGGAGGTCCCACCTTGTGAGTGTGTTCATCAGGAAGAGCTTCAGAGGTTTACTGACAATTTTGGGTCTTTGTTTTTTACCTATTCTTTCCATGTGAGTGCCTCCTCACTGAATAATCTAGCAGGAAATTTGTGTTTGACAAAATTCAGTTCTGTTTTATTCAGATATTGTGCTTATATATTTAGTATGTTTTCACATATTTTGTACAATTTGTTTTATCTTAATTTCTTAAAAGTCACTTGTGTTTAATTCTGATATGTTTTTTTGTATGTTTTCACATATTAATTATAAATAGTTTATCTTTATTTCTAAAAGGTTGAAAAGGCTACTAGTCAGTCAGTGGAGGCTGAACTGTCAAAGATCCAGAAATGTCTGCACAGACTCAGTCTGGTTCATGCGCAGGTGAGGCCAGTGCGGTACATTCAAACTATTGTAACAACACTGATCATTTCCTGCAATTACATTGACATAAACCAAAACATTTACCCTTAAGGTGATTTATGTAAATGTGTATATTTGCAATAAAACTGTTGCATATTTAGAATTTTTAATTAACTGTGAGTGAAGGTATTATTCTCTCTCCTCAAGTGAAGGTCTGGTTCTGCCTTTTTATCTATTACAGGTGAAAATCATATCTGAGATTAGGACAGATTCAACGACACGCAAGCAAATGTTCAGGTTGTCTAAATAAACATGTATTCAAAAGTTCTGGGAAATGAATACTTCTATTCAGAAAGAATTCCTTAATTTGTCAGGGCATTTATAAAACTACAAAAGATTGCTATTTCAAATAAATACTGTTCCTTTAGACGTTCTGTTCATCAAAGAATCCTGAAAAAAATGTATCGTGGTTTCCACCGAAATATTAAGCAGCACAACTGTTTTCAACACTGATAACAGTAAGAAATGGATATTGAGCACCAAATCAGCACATTAGAATGATTTCATGTGACACTGCAGTAGTTACTTATTTAAAAATTATATTAGAAAATATATTGTCCAAAATATTATAATAATATTTAGCAATATTGACGTTTTTACTGTATTTTTTATCAAATAAATGCAGACTTTATGAGCATAAGAGACTTCTTTCAAAAGCATCTAAAATCGTACTGACTCAACTTTTGAACGGTAGTGTAGATGATAATAATAAATGTTTTTATGCTTTTGATGCTCTTATTCTTCTCTGCAAGTAATGATGTGTTACAGGTCCACTAATTAAGCCCACTCTTTTTTATTTTTAAAAATGTTTTGGGTGTAATTGTCCTTATTTGCTCTTTTATAGTGGAGGAGAGAAAGGAAGTAAAGTTTCAGCGATGGATCATAGCATTACTATGGACACTGCCGCATACGGACAGTCAGTTCCTGCAATTTTTTATTAAATAGAACAACTTACTAGCAAGCAGAATGAACACCTCAGACTGGTCATTGAGTTTTAACGTCTTAAAAATCTCTACTTGCATTTTGTTTGTCCTTGCACATTTTATTTCTATTTTATTTTGAAGGAGTCCATTCTCTTTACGGTGTCTCCCGTCCTGTCCACAAATGCACCCAGTATTGGGAAACACACTGAGCTGTGTGCTTCCCACTAACATGATAGAGGCTGGACTGTGTGGGGAAATGAGCATGGCTACCATGGCAACACTTGCTCCCTGTATGAATCTGTATTCCAATTGGCCCACTCGTCTCTCATGCATACGGATATCCTTTGTAATGTGCACATAAATATTGTTATTAAAATTTAAGAGTGTGCATATGATTTTAGGCTGCCTGTCTTTTTTTGTTAAAAAAAATGCTGATTCTTATTCACATTTATGAACAAAAAAGATATGTTCTCCTTAACATTCATTGCACATGTTAGTGTACAGTCCATGCGGCATGCCTTTAATGCAACAAACACAGACGAGTTTCCTCCAGAGTTTGGCTACTTCACTTTCCTGGGCAGATCTCGGCCTTTCTAGAGTCTGTTGTATGGAAGCACAAAACATCCAGGGTAAATTACATGCCTAAATGGGGAGAAATTGGGGATACTGAGGGCAAATTCCCTCACTGTGTTATAATTTTATGGATGGAAGCCTCGCTGCAAAGCATAAAGTGCCCTGAGCTACAAATCACTGTTGGCTTTGAGGCTAGAGTTGTTCAGACAGTTTTCCAGCATGTCTATATATTATTTAATTCTGGCTTTTCTCTTTATAGGATCTCTGTGTTCTGATGTAGAATTCTCTGTTGAGACTGACTGCAGCCAGGAAACAAGATGTAGTAGTGCTGTACAGCAGGACATTGAGTCAGAATGGAGCCATGCTGTAGAACAGACTCTGACTGTCTTCGTTTTCACTCAATACACTGACCCCTTCCACTCCCAGATCTCCGACTTCATAGGTGAGTCACGTTTACTTTTCCCTGTCATATAGACATCTTGAGATGGGTCATAATATTTTGACATTCTGCTTTTAAATGTTTCAGGCAGTGAAGAGGTTTTTGAGAGACACTTGGATGCAATTCTTTGGTACAACGGAGATCAAGTGAGGGCGATGCTGCAGACTACCATGAAAAACACGCTGAAAGGATTTCAGCAAAAACATGCTGTAAGGTTCATCTGTTAACTTTCTTTTTAAATGTTAAAAATGTTGGCTACTTTCATTCAATTAGCTACTTTCATTTATTCATTTAATTAGCATTCAAACGTTTAGGAGTAACAGTGTTACAAAAGATTTCTATTTCAAATAAATGGTGATCTTTTGACTTTTATATTCATCAAAAGAAATATATATATATTGTTTCAGCATTGATAATAATAAAAATGGGTATTGAGCACCAAATCAGCATATTAGAATGATTACTGAAGGATCATGTGACACCGAAGAGTAATGGCTCCTTAAATTAGGTTTTGCCATCACAGGTATAAATTACATTTAAAAAATGAGTTAAAAATATTCAAATAGAAAAGAGTTCTTTTACATTATAATAAAAGGTAACAAACTTACTGTTTTTACTGTTGTTTTATCAAATAAAGGCAGCCTTGGTGAACATAAGAGACGTCTTTCAAAAACATTTGAAAAAAATCTTACAGACCCCAAACTTTTGAACACATATGCATGGAACAATAGTGACAGTATAGCCATTAGGCATTTTTTAAAGACCACTGAACCATACATCTTTTCTGTGTGTACTTCAGGCCAGGCAGAGGTTGGGTTCTGCCATACCCATTGTGTTGAGCTCAATGAACAGTATAATTGCCAGCAGCAGCAGTGGAGAGTTTCGAAGAGTGTGTTTTGATAGCATGAAGGTATAACATATGGCTATAATTTATACTGGTTCCCAAAACACCCTATTTTATGTGTCATTCCACTTCTTATTCTTAAGAACAGTGCTTGCTAACTTGTGAAAGTTGTATAAAATGTTTTAAAACTGGGTTTGTTTTAGGTCAAGAGCACCAGCGAGTTACATGCCTCACTAAAGCAGTCTCTTCAAAGCATTGTGGATGGGCGCTTTACTCCAAGGCATAGGTGTAATAAGGAAAAGGTGCTTTTGCAAAGCTTCTTTTAGATTATTTAATTTCTGCTTTCATGATTTTGCCTTTGAACGTTTGTGATTTTAATGTCCTCACAAGGTGGTGGAGGCTGTTAGCACTGAACAGAGTAGTCTTGATGGCTGGGAGGAAGGTACTTTTTTAAATGAGTTTAATAGTCTTCATACAATAATACTGTCTAGAAATTATTTGATACTGGGAATTTTGTCATTATAATTGTTCTCATTTCATGTCTTGGGGGGTTATTGACTTTGAAATCATTAATAGAGTTGGCTGAGATTGTTATATTTTGAAATGTCCACCAGAAAATCCACCAGAACTGTCTTCTAAGAGGATTCACTCTGAACTTCAATACTCAAGCTTTACCCCTACGAAGAGACAACGTTCAGAGATGATCTCTGAGAATTCAGACAGCTTCATGAACAGTGTCTTTGAGGCAGCAAACATCCAGAGAAATTCCCTGTCCCCAATACAGCTTCCTCAAAGTCAGCAAACCAGAATGATCGCAGAAAAGCCCTCAGTGCTGAGCCTGACTAACCTGAAAAATGAACAGGTGGATAATTCTAAAGTTATTGGGAATACTGTATGCCACTTGTTCAAAGCGATACGTAGTCACAAAAATATATCTATACAGTACAATACATATCCTAACTGTTTTGTTATCTCTCTGTGAAGGTGGAGAAGCAGTGGCTTCAAGAGCTTGAAAACTTTTCTGAATGGGACTGAGGAAAATACACATAAAAATAGATGATCTTTTCTGTTGTTGTTTTGCTCATGTCTTCAAGGCATCTTTCTATGTCTTTGTATATTCAAATACTACTTTGTAAGTTTACAAGATGCAGTCTTTGTTGTAATTTAATAGTATGTATTTTATTTATGTTTAATTATTTTGTAGGCTACATTAAAATTTACAAGGAATGTATCCTCATTTTTGTGTTAAATGTATATTCTGGACATATGCACTATTATGTATGTTTCTCATCTTAAAACCGTTTTGTTCTTGTACTTGACTGTTAAAAAGGTTTATAATAATAATTATTATTATTATAAAATATAAGTTGGGCTGACATGAATTTCCAAAGCCATTTTTTTAATTTGCTATTTTTAAAGAATGATTTAGGCCAACCAGCAGAGGCTGTATAATTATGTTAGTTTAAAACTTAACAAATGAACGTGATCGATTTTGAATCTTTAAAGATATGTAGTTTTATAGATATCTTAACAGCACTGCTCCAGTGACAGGCTCCTCCACTGTTAGACCTCTCTGCGAGACTGCAGGCGCAATTTCAAAACTAACGCTCTATCGTTCAATGACTCAGATCTCGCGAGCTCTCCGTCTTCACTGCTTTCGTTTCGGTGTTAGTACTGTTTGTTATGGACTGTTGAGTTAGCCGCCCACCACTAGTAAATAATGGACAGAGATATATAAAGGTAAATAATACCAAACGGAGTGTCTATTATTTCAGCTTCAGTGTGTAATATGTCTATAATTACCTCAGCAACTGTAGCACTTGCTAAAATGTAGCTGTCATGCTAAGCTAACTGAAAGGCACCGGCTGCAGTCAGGTTCAGTTAGTTGTGTGTGTTGTTGTCAGAGCGGCAGTCTTCACTTAATCTGATAGAAATTAAAGCAGTCGGACGTTCAGACATCTGCTGCTTGGCTCAGGGACGCGTTAACGGGATATCTAGCCGGGTACTGATATCATTTAGTGGTAATTCTAAACTTATGCTGATCTAAAAAAAATCATGCAAGTGTTTATACTAGCTTTAAATGTTTCCGAATTTTGACTTTCACTGAATTGGAAAGGTTTTATGTAACTATGGAAAAGTTCTCTTGGAACTCACTGTCACATTTAGCTAATTAGCCGACGTAGTGTTCAAGATGTGAGATAGATAAGATGGGAGGATAGATAGATAGAACTGTCACTATGATTGTGGGCAACATTTATTTATACAGGTTCTATTTAAATCCTGTGTAATGTGTTCAGTTTTGTGCATAGAGATTTCTTGTGGATGGTCATATGATCAATCACGTTGCTCTAAAAGGCTTAATCTGATGTTTAGACCAGTCCACACTCCCCTTTTTTACTATATATGCTTCATTGTTGTCAGATTATCACATACATCCAGAGATTTGTATTTACTAACTTAATGTAATGTCAATGTGCAGCAGGATTCAGTGTGTGTCTCCTGGACTTGCCACAGAAAGGATGTTCCCCTGCCTGGCCCACAGACCATGGCAAGTCCTCTGCCGCCGGGTCTACCTGCAACAACGAGCCACTTTATCTCAGAGACCCTCTAAAATAGCAACGCCATGTTTCAGTAAGAGCATCACACAGTGTCATTTGCATGTTTTGTCAATATAAGGACTGAGAGAGGATGTTTATTTAATTCTGTTTCTTATCTTGTTATTCAGCTTTGACAGTTTTAATAATTCTAGACTAGATCCGGAAATCATTCCCATTATGCAACATGTGATATACTCAATAGGTTGGAAAAGTGGAGGAGGGGTGCACAAACTCTGGTTTAGCTTTCCAGATTCCAGAGTCACGTCTTTAATGTGGACACAGGTCCAGTACTGTTCCACATCAGGCAGTGATAAAACTGGATCTCCAGCGGGTCCTGTAGAGCCAAAGCCCACTGAGAAAGAACAAGCTGCACAGTCCTCTGCGAAAACAGCTGGTAATGATGCTGCATTATTTTGTATTTGTTCACAGGCTTTTAAATTACATCACAGTGTGCTCATTTCTATAAACAATTAGTTTTTTTAGGTTTTAGTGAGTAAATATAAATAAATAGTGTCTTATATATTTATAATGCATGTGTGGTAATTATGATTTATTCTAAATGTTATTGGGTTTTAATCAATTTGATTTATTTATGTATTTATTTTTGCATTTCAGGTTCCAAAACTCAAGGTCTGACGAAAGCAGAGAGCATTCAAGTGAAAGGTTGCACAGCCTTGTTTTACGCACAGACACTTTCCTTTCGGACCAATCAGAATGATCACAATTCTATGTATTTTAACTATCTTGCATGTTTCTTGTGTTTTCAGTACGGGCTGTCTTGAAAAAAAGGGAATATGGCATCAAATACACCCAGAATAATTTCATTACCGCAGTTAGAGCTATGAACGAGTTCTGCCTCAAACCCAGGTACCTTTAAGAAGTGGAGCGTTGTAGTTTACTTTGTTGTAACCCAGTAAACTACCATGTTCACATGTGAATCTATGCATTTTTGTGTGTTCAAAGTGACCTTGAGCAGCTTAGAAAAATCCGTCGACGTAGTCCCCATGATGACACAGAAGCCTTCACCGTCTTCCTGCGATCAGATGTGGAGGCAAAGTATATACAACTGTTACACTACCATATTTATATACTACCATTCAAAAGTTTGGGTCAGTAAGATACAATTTCATTTACACTTACAGTTATTACTAAGAATTAAAGGACAAAAATGCTGACATTTTCCACAAAAATATTAAGCAAGAAATATTTTGCTGTATTTTTGATCAAATAATTGCATAAACAGTATACAATCTTACTGACCCCAACCTTTTAAACTGTAGTGTACTATTTGGCATCAGGTACAAGGATCTGAAAGAGAGATCAATTAGCTTGTTTCGGTGTCTTTATTTAGAGCGCTGGATGTATGGGGAAGTCAAGAGGCACTTGCTAGAGAGAGGAATCTCAGGAAAGATGTGGAAAGGGAGTACCAAGAAAGTATGTCATTTTCTCCTCATTTACTGCATGATCTGCATTCTAATGTTTTCATGTCATCTACTGTCTAAATAACCATTAGTCTTTCTCTTTCTCACCCATAAGACATATTTAGAAATCAGAAGCTGTTGAAGGAGTACAAAGACTTCTGGGGGAACACAAAGGTAAAAACAAGTTCAAGCCTGTCACTTTGATTTCTCTGTTTTGGTACTACTAATGCCTGGGTGTAGCCAGTCCTCATGATTCATGATATTCCTCAGCTTCTGTCTCTTTCTTCCATTGTCTCTTTCTTGACATTTTTTCATATTCGTATTTTCATGCTGCTCCTAATTTAACCTCAAAGCAGAGCATATCGATGAGTACAATGCGTTTTTAGCTAACTGTGTTTTTTGATCATTTTTGACTCCTATAGCCTCGGTCCAGGAAGAGAGCGACATTTCTACAAGGACCGGGAAAAGTGGTGATGGTGGCTATATGCATGTAAGTTTTACCAACCTCATGCTATCTAGCTATTAGATTAAGGATATTGCGTTAAAAGACACATGAGGTATGACCCACACTGACTGTTAGCCTTAAAACAACCAGATCTGTGTCTAGTACATTATACAACAAGCCAAATTATGTAATTATGTGTTGCTTGAGGAATCAGTTACATTAAGACAAGTTTTATTTTTTTTCTGTTAACATTGTACTATTTTTATTTTTTTTCCAAAAGAAGCCTCTTATGCTTAACAAGGCTGCATTAATTTGATTTAAAAAAAACAGTGAAATAATTGTGAATAATATTGTGAAATACTATTACAACTTAAAATAACTGTTTTCTATTGTAATATATTTTAACATGTAATTTATTCCTATGATGGCAAAGCTGAATTTTTAGCATCCGTTTCTTCAGTCTTAAGTGTCACATGTTCCTTCAGAAATCATACTACCATGCTTGTTTCTGCTTAAGAAATATCTCTTATTATCAATACTGAAAACAGCTTAACATTTTCTTAGTATTTACTATGATACACTTTTTTCAGGTTTCTTTGAATTTATTTGAAATACAAGATTTTTTACTGTCATTTTTTATCAATTTCATGCAACATTGCTAAATAAAAGTATTACTGTTTTGAACATCAGTGTATTTGTGTATCAAGTGGAGATATAAATGTCTAATTTCATTTTTTTTTTTGCTGCAGAAATGGACTGAATTTCTTCTTCAAGCTGTTGGCGTGGGTTTATACAGGATCTGCCAGTATGTTTTCTGAAGCCATCCACTCACTGGCTGATACCTGCAATCAGGTCATTTGCCATTCATGTCTGTATTACCACCTTTGACCTCCAGGATATACCTACAACAGATGGTGTATGATTTAAAAATAAATTACATAGACGTATATACTTGTTCATTTTTTCAATTCATCTTTTATACTTTCTCTTCGACAGGCTCTTCTTGTAATAGGCATCAGCCAGTCTGTCCGGAACCCAGACGCCGTCCATCCGTACGTACAGCTCATACAGACTGATGTTGTCCTCTGGTCATGTAGTCATGTCTAAGCCAACTGTTCTCTGTTATTACAGGTATGGCTTCTCCAACATGCGTTACATCGCCTCTCTCATCAGCGGAGTCGGCATCTTCATGATGGGTGCTGGCTTGTCCTGGTATCATGGCATTATGGGACTCCTGCACCCTCAGCCAATAGAATCACTGCTCTGGGTTAGTAGCATTGGGTTAGAACTTGTAGATGTACAAAATTATATTAAGTCTGTGATGTGACATTACCTTTCGAAAGTTTGGTGTTTGTAAGATTTTTAAGGCTGCATTTATTTAATCAAAGATACAGTAAAAAAAAAAAAATCTTAATATTGTGAAACATTACAATTTTATACTACTGTTTCTATTTGAATGTATTTTAATATGTAATTTAATCCTGTGATTGCAAAAGTTAAATTTTTTTAGGATTCTTTGATGAATAGGAATTAAATAAATAAAAATAGGAGCATTTAGGCTGCGTTTACACTTGGCATTAACATGCGACCTGTATCCAGATGCTGTCCACACACGCGTCTGATCGAAATGTTATCTGATCAGCGTGTCCTGGTCCAGATGTAGGCTGCATTTACACTTGGCATTAACATGCGATCATCGTGATCTGATCAAGCAGATCGGATCATCAGTCAATCAGGACACGGCGCGTTTACACTTGGCAACATCAGCTGACTTGTCGATCTGGATAACCGATCGGATCTGTATTTCCCGCGGGACATTTTACAAATCAAAATAAATGTAGCCTACGAGTCTCACTAGTGCTCTGTTCTTCCGACAGATCGGGAGAGAGGGGGTAGCATTTTGCGTGATGTCGACCTGCGAATGCAGACACGATGGCTGGATTGCGTTTACATTACATTGAGATCCGATCACAATGCGTCCTCGACTACCTCTGGACCAGGACACGCTGATTGGATAATATTCCCATCAGAAACACGTTTACACTTGTCTTTTCAATGTGTATGTGGACAACATCCGGATACAGGTCGCATGTTAATGCCAAGTGTAAACGTCGAGGACGCATTGTGATCGGATCTCAGTGTAATGTAAACGCAATCCAGCCATCGTGTCTGCATTCGCAGGTCGACATCACGCAAAATGCCGCCCCCTCTCTCGCGACGGAGAACACCCGAGTTCAGACTAGTCAGACTCCTACACTTATCTTTAATTTGTAAAATGTCCCGTGACTGAAAATGCTTTTCAAATGAAAGCCCACCACTTTAGGTTGACTGCACCGGGCCATTCTCTGCAAACTTATTTAAATATTGCGCGTGAAAGACAGATCCGATCAGTTATCCAGATAGAAAAGTCAGTTGATGTTGCCAAGTGTAAACGCACCGTGTTCTGATTGGCTGATCGGATCACGGTGATCGCATGTTAATGCCAAGTGTAAACGCAGCCTTATTTGAAGTAGAAATATTTGTTGTATTATAAATGCCTTTAGTGTCACGTTTGATCATTTTAATCTGTCCTGAATAAAAGTGGATTTTAAAAAATCTTACTGACCTCAATTTGAACAATAGTGAATATAGCTGTTTTTTTATTGTCTTTTGCAGGCTTATTGTATTTTAGCAGGATCTCTGGTATCTGAAGGAGGTGAGATGTGGTTTCCTCTTCCATAGTTTCATTAACATTCAGAAAGGTCTGACAGTATCACTATTTTAATATAATCTGTCTGTTGATTCCCCATAAAGCTACACTATTGGTGGCCATTAACGAGATCAAGAAGAGTGCACGTGAACAAGGCTTGTCCTTTTATGAGTACGGTATGTACCTTCGGTTAAAGCTGCAGTCCGTAACTTTTGGCACTCTAGTGGTTAATAAACACTGTGTGCGTCTTGCAGAAGAACATTGTAGCCGGAGCTACTTCTCTCTGTTTATGTCTAGGACGAATCACGCAGGTACTGGGCTACTCCGCAGCGGTACCTACACGAACCAGTCTAAAATAACCCGCATATAAACACGTATTATAGGTGTACCGTAGTGATTCAGGACAAGCCAAAAACACGGTTTGGAAAATGGATTCATGGTGTACTCGATTATTATATACATTTTGAACACAAAAAAGTTACGGACTGCAGTTTTAACTCTTCTATTAGCCTTGTGTGTTATTTGATTGTGATTATAGTTTTGACACAGTTTGGAGATGATCAGTTTGATAATCCTTGTTTGTTTGTGTATGACAGTGATGCAAAGTCGAGACCCCAGCACTAACGTGGTCCTGTTGGAGGACGCTGCTGCTGTGCTCGGGGTGGTGCTGGCAGCTGGATGTATGGGACTAACGTCTCTCACAGGTATTTCAAATTATCACAAGAATAGTGCCTGACCCTCCTGTTTCATGCTAACCGTGGTCTCTACCACAAGGGTCAGGTTTAATAAGCACATGGGCCTGAGCTTTATCCCCTTTATAAAGAGCAGTTGATGTTCTTTTTAAGCTTTGTAAATCCAGCTCTAAACGCACTTCTGTGCACACACAAAGTCAACACCTACGGCTGCCCAGAATCTTGGTTCTCTTGCCCTGTGGTTTTCATGGCTTTGTGGAAAATTTGTGTAGAGATCTGGATAATGCTCTATTCAGTAAACCTGCTTTCATGCTTGAGAACAGCCCTGATGGCAGTTTCAGCTCAGTTTATTATCTGGCGCTTACTACAGTTGTATGTTATTGAAGTGTAATCAACCATGAAACTAACAGCAATGTTATTTTACATAGCAGGGCCAGGGGTGTGAAGTAACGAATTACAAATACTCACGTTACAGTAATTAAGTAGTTTTTATCAGTAATTGTACTTTTTTGAGTAGTTTAAAAATTGTGTACTTTTACTTTTACTACATTTTAAGTGATGTATCGGTACTTTTACTCCGCTATTTTCCTCCGTTTGTGGTCGTTACATGCTTATTTTAATTTCATTTTTATCCATCAACGTGATTGGATAGAGAGTAATAGGTCTCGTGACTTTCGTCAAATCAAATTGTACATAGAAAACTTTAACCGCCAACTGTTTATCATGGCTGCTGGAAGCGCGTTCTTCAAGCATCAATTCAGTCGCATCTTCCTCTAACTTAATATGTTAAGGTAAATTTCAGATTTCTGCATACTAAATGATTTGTATATAGGCTATGCTTGCCTATCTACACGGCCTGAAATTTGGTGTGAGGTTGCGGGTATTGCATACAGTGTTAAGTGTTAACTCCCGCAAGTCCCACGTTTGGTAAATTCCCCACTAACTTATGAGACAGCCTCGTCTCTCTCTCGCGTGCGTTCTGCAGCGGTCACTTGGATAAGTCGTTGTTGCATGTTGAACTTGTCGACTTTTGATGAGTTTGAGTTTGAGCGCGTGATGCGTGCTGTGAAAAGGGTTCTTATTTTATTTTATCCATTTTATACTATCCGCCTTCATTTAGCAAGTGAACTCTCGCATTTATAAACAATTTTCGAGTTCAACACGTTTTGTTCTGTTCAGTTGTGGATGCTGCTGATTCACTGAGACCGCGTGTGTGTGT